>NC_052313.1:22125611-22425611 GCF_016432855.1 Salvelinus namaycush
CTACCCCAGAGGCTCTGATACTCTGGAACACAGGAGACAGAAACAACATTTAATAAAGGTTTAATTCGAATAATGCTAAAACTACGTATTAGTAGGAGCCAAGACGACCTGAATGAAGCCTACTTTCATAGCTACTTTATTGAGGAAAAATGTACTCACTATGACTGTGATATGTGGTTAAGGTGAATGGACTTATTTTAAGTCGCTCAATAAGAGTGTCTGCTAAATGACTAAAATGTAAATGTACTAGTGCATTCGTAGACAAACAAAATAAATAACAGCTGTATCCTAAGCCTTATCAAACCTCATCAAATAAATGTTTGCCCCACAGAACTAGAACATTCTACGTTTTTCTATGGTTTTCCATTTCATGGATATTTCCAGGCTCCTCTTACAGTACATCAGACATTCAGCCATGCATTCTTTTACAGTAAACGGTGCTTGAGGATGCTTTCAAGGGGCAATGGACAGCTGTGCCATCGGTTTGCAAACATACAGTATAAGTGCCTATACACAGCTTACTGCTCTTGAACCTTGAGCAAATGATAGTGCTGCTACCACGCATAGAGTGGCAACAGAAGTAAAGTCCCTTTTGGAGGATAAATGATGATTACATACAGGGACAATCAATATGACATACCTCCAAATTCTAGAAGTTGTATTAGTGAGAAAAGACATTGTTCGTCTCAACCCTATTAGAGCTAACTCATCCCAAGGTGTGTGTGATCCAGTAAGGAGATGTTCTCCTGTCAGTGAATCTGTCAACCTACATCCTAATCCAGAGATTTCTCACGCTCAAGACAAAGTCCTAAATGAAGCCAATTAATTGACAGAACCCAACTGAGGGCTTAGGTGTTGTGCTCCAATCCAGAAAGCTAATGCGATTATAGAGCCAAAAGTTCCACAGCCAAAAGTTCACCAGGCTATGATTAATGTACTGGTTCAGGACTATACGGCTCTACTATAAAAAGTAAATGTCATGTTGTAGATGTAGAACAGCGAAGTTGCCTTTAATACTGTCAAATCTAAGTAATGGCCTTGCCATATTTTGCCAGTATCAAATCAAATCAAATGTTATTAGTCACATGCGCCGAATACAACAGGTGTAGACCTTACAGTGAAATGCCTACTTACGAGCCCCTAACCAACAACTCAGTTAACAAAAAAATATATGGATAAGAATAAGAAATAAAAGTAGCAAGTAAAAGAGCAGCATTAAAACAATAATAGCGAGACTATATACGGGGGGTACCGGTACAGAGTCAATGTGCGGGGGCACTGGTTAGTTGAGGAAATATGTACATGTAGGTAGAGTTATTAAAATGACTATGCATAGATGATAACAACAGAGAGTAGCAGCTGTGCAAAAAGAGGGGGGGGGGGGGGGAGGGGGGGGCAATCCAAATAGTCTGGGCAGCCATTTGATTAGATGTTCAGGAGTCTAATAGCTTGGGGGAAGAAGCTGTTTAGAAGCCTCTTGGACCTAGACTTGGCGCTCCGGTACCACTTGCCGTGCGGTAGCAAAGGGAACAGTCTATGAGTAGGGTGGCTGGAGTCTTTGACACTTTTTAGGGTCTTCCTCTGACACCACCTGGTATAGAGGTCCTGGATGCCAGGAAGCTTGGCCCCAGTGATGTACTGGGCCATTTGCACTACACTCTGTAGTGCCTTGCAGTCAGAGGCTGAGCAGTTGCCATACCAGGCAGTGATGCAACCAGTCAGGATGCTCTAGATGGTGCAGCTGTAGAACCTTTTGAGGATCTGAGGATCCATGCCAAATCTTTTCAGTCTCCTGAGGGGGAATAGGTTTTGTCGTGCCCTCTTCATGACTGTCTTGGTGTGTTTGGACCATGTTAGTTTGTTAGTGACGTGGTGGAGCTCTCAACCTGCTCCACCACAGCCCCGTCAATGAGAATGGGGGCGTGCTCTGTCCTCTTTTTCCTGTAGTCCACAATCATCTCCTTTGTCTTGATCACGTTGAGGGAGAGGTTGTTGTCCTGGCACCACACGGCCAGGTCTCTGACCTCCTCCCTATAGGCTGTCTCGTCGTTGTTGGTAATCAGAACTACCATCATTGTGTCATCGGCAAATTATTGATGATGTTGGAGTCGTGCCTGGCCGTCATGAGTGAACAGGGAGTACAAGAGGGGACTGAGCACGCACCCCTGAGGGGCCCCTATGTTGAGGATGAGCGTGGCGGATGTGTTGTTACCTACCCTTACCACCTGTGGGCGGCCCGTCAGGAAGTCCAGGATCCAGTTGCAGAGGGAGGTGTTTAGTCCCAGGGTCCTTAGCTTATTGATGAGCTTAGAGGGCACTATGATGTTAAATGCTGAGCTGTAGTCAATGAATAGCATTCTCACATAGGTGCTCCTTTTGTCCAGGTGAGAAAGGGCAGTGTGGAGTGCAATAGAGATTGCATCATCTGTGTATCTTTTGGGGCGGTATGCAAATTGGAGTGGGTCTAGGGTTTCTGGGACAATGGTGTTGTTGTGAGCCATGACCAGCCTTTCGAAACACTTCATGGCTACTGACGTGAGTGCTACGGGTCGGTAGTAATTTAGGCACGTTACTTTAGTGTTCTTGGGCACAGGCACTATGGTGGCCTGCTTAAAATATGTTGATATTACAGACTCAGACAGGGAGAGATTGAAAATGTCAGTGAAGACACTTGCCAGTTGGTCATCGCATGCTCGCAGTACACGTCCTGGTAATCCGTCTGGCCCTGCGGGCTTGTGAATGTTGACCTGTTTAATGGTCTTATTCACATCGGCTGCAGAGACCGCGATCACACAGTCTTCCAGAACAGCTGGTGCTCTCATGCATGTTTCAGTGTTATTTGCCTCGAAACGAGCATAGAAGTAGTTTAGCTCGTCTGGTAGGCTTGTGTCACTGGGCAGCTCTCAACTGTGCTTCCCTTTATAGTCTGTAATGGTTTGCAAGCCCTGCCACATCCAACGAGCGTCAGAGCCGGTGTAGTATGATTCGATCTTAGTCCTGTATTGACGCTTTACATGTTTGATGGTTCGTCGCAGGGCATAGCGGGATTTCTATTAATCTTCCGGGTTAGATTCCCGCTCCTTGAAAGCGGCAGCTCTAGCCTTTAGCTCAGTGCGGATATTGCCTGTAATCCATGGCTTCTGGTTGTGGTATGTACATACAGTCACTGTGGGGATGACGTCATCGATGCACTTATTGATGAAGCCAATGACTGATGTGGTGTAGTCCTCAATGCCATCGGAGGAATCCCGCAACATATTTCAGTCTGTGCTAGCAAAACAGTTCTGTAGCTTAGCATCTGCTTCATCTGACCACTTTTTTATTCATCTAGTCACTGGTGCTTCCGGCTTTTATTTTTACTTGTAAGCAGGAATCAGGAGGATAGAATTATCGTCAGATTTGCCAAATGGAGGGCGAGGGAGAGCTTTGTACGCGTCTCTGTATGTGGAGTTAAAGGTGGTCTAGAGATTTTTCCTCTGGTTGCACATCTAACATGCTGATAGAAATTTGGTCAAACGGATTTAAGTTTCCCTGCATTAAAGTCCCCGGCTACTAGGAGCGCCGCCTCTGGGTGAGCATTTTCTTGTTTGCTTATGGCGGAATACAGCTCATTCAATGCTGTCTTAGTGCCAGCCTCTTACTGTGGTGGTATGTAGACAGCTATGGAAAATACAGATGAAAACTCTCTAGGTAGGTATTGTGGTCTACACAATTCTTGTACACACATTCTTGAGGATTCCACATCCATGGCAAGGAGGTTTCGTGAATTTTTTACTTGTATCAAAGAATATCACTGTACCCAAGATTATTCTTTCTCAGAGATGTTATTATTTTCCTGTTAGAAGCCTGGGGGATTTGGAGAGTGTGTGGGCATTGGAGAAGCTAGGCAGATCTATTTATAAGCCCATAGCATCGAGGACAGCCATGGAGAAACTGAATCTTGTTAAGAGAAATCAGATCCCTCCACGTACCAACTCAGTAGCCTTGTGGTTAGAGTGTCTGCCCTGAGATTGAACGGTTTCGGGTTCGATCCCTAGTCAAGTCATACCAAAGACTCTAAAAATGGGACATAATACCCTGCTTGGCACTCAGCATTAAGGAGATGGATCGGCCCTACGAAAGTCTAGCATCCTGTCCAGGGGGTGTACTTGTACAAGCTGCCTCATGCTAAAAAAAATAGGTAATAGGCTCCTACCCTTTAAGCTGTTCTGGCTCTGACAAGACTTACTTACCAGTGAGGCCTAGACTAAACCCTTGTCTTAGACGCAACATAGTTATTATCATCTACCTAAGGTATGCACCTACAGCACTGTTCTCAATTTCATTGTACTAACATTCTCCCTTCATAACATATGCTGAACATCAGGGCCCATATTCTTAATGCTTGCTGAGTGCTGATCTGATCAGTTTTCCCTTTAAGATCATAATGAATAAGATAATGTCGACAGGGTGGACCTGTTCCTAGATCAGCACTCCTACTCTGAAACATCTCATGGATAGAAGCCCAGCTCTATAGTGAACTTCCCAAAACGTTGTAGCTAAGATCCTCTCATAGAGTCTAAGAGTGAGACATTTGGTTGGCAAGGGACGACGCTGATCTTAGTGCCACGAATGTCTTGGAAAACTCACTCCAGTTCAGTTGAAACTAAAGACACAACTTTTGAACTGGTGCAAATGCCAACTAAACGTGTCAATCGGCATTAAAGCTTAGAGTTGGAACCTTAGTTCTGCCATCAATGTGCCAAACTGTACCAGATTGTGTGTGCCAATGAATCATGTATAATCAGATGGAGTCAATTATTATTTGTGGTGCTCTGAACTGTCAGAAGAGGTATCCCCATGAATAATACACTAGTTGAATGTTCCTGAGCTACCCATGGCCATATGGTCAAAACACATACAATCTATACAGTAAAATATACAGCAAATATCATTCTGTTCAAAAAGTACAGTACAGTGTGTGCCCCTGGTCTCATTCAGGTTCAAGAACAAAGAAAAGGAAAAGGATAAGATAGACCCAGTCATCCATTAATGAATAAAACAATGTAGGCTAATAGGATAGAATAACATGTATCAAGTCATCCATGAACAAATCAACATAGATCTACATCTACATCAACATAGATGACGAATTAGGATGGAAAATAACATGAATAACATGTATTAAGTCATGAACTATATGTCAATATATCATATATCAATGTAATAGATGATGAATAGTGATTATGATCAACGTAAAAGGGAATGAATGACGGCTGAATAGTGCCTCACCTTGTTCCTGCGGAAGTGGTAGATGATCACCATGCTGACAAAGTCCACCAGCATACACAGGACCTGGAAGGAGAGCACGGCCATGCGCAGGGCGCTGTCGCTTCGAGCAACACAGGGCGTGTCATCCTTGCAGTAGGCACAGCCCTCCTGACAGGGCAGGCAGTCGCTGGACGACCCCTCGGCCAGGTTAGGACTCCCGTCTGATGCTTTTCCCTTTCTGCCCCAACCTGTGACAGAAAGATTTCTTAAAGATTTTTTACCTGGGTCATAAAAACAATTTCCAATAAAATGGCACTTCAACACTCACCTAAATTAGGTACTTTGTAGTACTTTATGGTAGCTTTATTTGGTAAATTACTTAGTGCTATTCTTTAGCTCCTTTGTAGCAATTAGAGGGAGCTAGACTCCTCATGTCAACGTAACCTTTCACCCTGTTCAAGTGGCTCTCCTTAAACGTGTTAAACATAGGCCCTTCTCTCTGATTATGGCTGATCCTCCTGTGGTTTCCTGTAGGTCTCTACGTGGGTGTTCGAACACCATCTGTGCCAGGCCTTTATATCTCTAATATCTTCTCTGGCTTCGGCATCATCATCATCATCATCATCATATCATCTCACCTCCATTTATTGGAATTTCACAGCTATTTTTTAAAGATAAGACCCAGCATGTGCATAAATTGCACCCTATTCGCTACATTGTGCACTACTTTTGACCAAATCCCGGGCCCTGGTCAAAAGTAGTGCACTCTAAAGGAATAGGGTGCCATTGATTAACTTCCACATCTTCGATCATTGATGACATCCTTTTCAGTGTGTAAAAAAGGATTTATGTTGTGTACCATTGTATATAACAAGGAGGGGTGGCATACTGTTTGTTGTAATATAGTGTTTCTGTCAGCAGTACATACACCTACACCTGACATTGCTAAAGCCATAGCTAAGTAACGGACACATTAAACGTCGCTGAATGTTTGATTGGCTGTATGAATGAGGGCATAGAAACACATCTTGTTTATAATGTTGAATTCATATTGATTCTAAATGACTCACTCGGCTCTTGTGTTAAAGGTCCAATGCAGCCATTTTTATCTCAATATCAAATCATTTCTGGGTAATAATTAAATACCTTGCTGAGAATGTTTTCAATTAAAATGGTCAAAAAGAAACAAAAATAGCTTCTTAGCAAAGAGCAATTTCTCAAGAAAGAATATTGCTAGGACTGTCTGGGAGTGGTCTGAGTGATAAGGGGAACACTGAAAACTAGCTGTTATTGGCAGAGAGGTTTGGAACTCTCTTTCTTATTGGTCTAATAATGATGTCCCCAGGCAGGCCAAAACTCCATCCGAACCAAAACATGAAAAAAATTGAGGGAGTTTTTCAAACAGCATTTACACTAAAAAGGCATTATCATAATTTTCACAATTATTATTATTATTATTATAGTATTATTAAAATATTATTCCAACCTCATAGTATGGACATATATATATAAAACACAGGAAATCAAGTTTTTGACTGCACTGGGCCTTTAAGTAAACAGCCTTTTTAAAATTATGACAGTATCCTCTGTAAAAAAATAAAAATAGGTGCAGTGAAATGTGTTGTTTTACAGGGTCAGCCATAGCAGTACGGTGCCTCTGGAGCTAGGGTTAAGTGCCTTGCTCAAGGGCACATTGACTGACTTTTCACCTTGTTGGCTCAGGTCTTCGAACCAGCAACCTTTCGGTTAATGACCCAACGCTCTAAACGCTAGGCTACCTGCCACCCTATGACGGAGTGAAAGCCTGGAGGATGAAACCTAAGCTCTCTCTGGTGTCTGTACTGCACCTAAACATCAAAGCATATGTGTGAACATGAAAAGTCAACACAGTTTCCCTGGTTCAACGCTTGGCATATCATACCAGGACTCCGCAGAGAATACTCATGGCTAAAGCACAGAGAAATGTGCAAGGCTCATGTTATTTCTACATGGACAAATTCAGGGGACATGGGAAATGCTGGTGGGCTCAGATAATTGTCTCAAGAGGGGTGTCGATGGAGAGAGCGAGAAACCCTTTAGTGATGCCAGTTTGGCAGCGATATTGGGTAAAACTCCAACCATTTCTCCCATTTACTGGGACTTTGCTCTTAACCAAAGACTATTTTAGAAATCTATGACTCTGCACATCCTTGATCTCCTGAAAATACCTACTTATCTCCCATTGGGTTGATGGTATGACTCATAGCTGTCTCTCATTTGGCTCATTGCTTCTCCTGTTGACTCAGTTTCTCACAGTCTGAAAGCGAACCTAATTTCATTGGAAGCTAAAGCTATGGAAATGTAAGGAATCGAAAAGGAAAGGTGAACAGTGGCGGTTTCCTCTACAAATAGTGTTGAGGAAGGAGAATGTTCACTTTGAGATTAAGACAACAGTTGTTGTTGGCCCGGTGGTGGGCAAAACTTCTGAAGAACATGTCTGTAAGGCACGTGCCTCTGTTTGCTCTAATCAAATTACCCCCCCCCTGCACATAAACGCACATCTACGCACACACGCACAGACACATCCACCCCTCTCTGAATGAGAGAGAGCTTAACTTCGTGGTGGGAGCTCTTGCTGTGCTGTCATATGCAAAAAGGGACGAGTGTGGGTAAGGATGGAGGGATAAAGGGAGGGAGGGAGGGATGGAGGGGGGAACTGATGCAGACACAGAGAGACATGCAGAGGTCTGGGTGGGATGAGAGGAGACTGAGGGAGAGAGCTGGGAGGAGAACACAGGAGTGTGAGTGGGCTTCAAGCCCGACCAACCGAATACCACAGGGGCTTCATGTCTGCAAGGGCCTATTCTAATTAACACAATGGAGGGAAGGAAGGAGGGTCACAAAATGACGATTCCACTGTATCTTGTTCCTTAAATAAAGGATTATAAAGGACCACATGGTGCCAACACCAGGCGGGGTTTAAGATAATGTCGTCATAACAACGGTAATGTCGTCGTAAACAACGGTAATGTCGTCATAGCAACAGTAATGCTAATGCTACTAACACTACTGAACATGTCGCGAGAGAGCGTTCAAAGGGTCAGACAGCTACATCTGCTAAATTCCTCTTCCTGATTAGGAGCCATCATATGCGACTGGAAGGAACAACAGAAAGAAGAAGAACTTGAATACATTTGCATGGTCAACACATCACCGACTTGCAGCTGCTACGAATGAGGATCATATTTTGTCCGAGTTTTTGAGGACCATGATTCGCCTTCATTCCTCACCATGCTCCCATCCCAAGTGATGTCACACATCGCAGAGCATGTTTGCAACATGTTGGCAAATATCAGTAATGTTACTTACTTTTGAAGCCATTGACCGCCACTCTGTTGGGGTGGTAGAAGCCTCTCTTGCACTGGCATTTGTATTTGTCGAGCACAAACCCATGGCCTCGGATAGACATGCACTGTGGATAGAAAAAAGGACAATACAGTATTTGGCATCTACTGTAGGTACAGGTGTCAATATATGTTGAATAAAATGGACAATATATGGATTTACTGTATATGTGTTCATCTTGAGAAGCAGTTGCTCTCAATGGTAATTCTATTTACATTTAAAAAACATATGTCAAAGAATCGCACTCAATTCTCTCAGCAATTAACCAATGAAAACACTTACAACAGTGAGCACAAACCTCCAAAGCCTCGTCTTAATCAATGAACATAATGGGAAAACCAGTGAAATGCTCCATATTAAATTAGGCGAGGCTGTTTCATTTGATTGAGCTGATAGGAAACAGAGAGAGGCCTGTTAGAGAGAGCTCCAGAGGAGCGTCAAGGGGCATCCTTGGCAGACTTTTCTCGGCATTTGCCAAATTACAAGATGTAATTAATATCTAAATTAAGAACAGGCGTATTTGCAAGGATTAAAAGAGAACTATTAATTCTATGTCTCGGGGGACCTGATTCCATCTTCCATTCCGCTTCTAAAACATCTGGGTCACAGTGAGACAAAATTGTATTTTCTTTTAAGAGTACCGTCTCATTTTCAAACTGAAACAAGATTTTATTTTCTCAGCCCAGATTATTAATATAACTTCAGTTGAGAATCCCAGGATAACAAGAGGGACCCAGACGAAGTATTGGACTCCACCAGACACTTAACATGATGTGAAGTGTTGAAGTGTTGGTGACCTGTGGTTCAAGGCCAATGGCAGTGGCACCGTCTACTCTAAATGAAGCAGCGGCTATTGTGACTGGACTTTGCATTAAGAGGTCGCTATTTCTGGCTGTCTCTCAAGGAGCTCTGAGCCGGGCCATCTGCATTTACAAATCTGAAAACAGTCAACCAGGCCCTCAGACAAATCCTTTGAGACTCTCCTTCCCGACCATCTGCAATCGCAAGGTAATTACAGAGTTACCGCTCAATGGACGCTCTTCTCAGACAAAGCACTGATGTCACCAAGCCACCTAAATCAGCACTACACAGCTTATTTAAACAGAAATATTCAGCAGTATGGTGGCATAGTGGTCCTTGATTCAAGCCCTGCCCGAGATATTTTGTTTATTTTTAATTGAACCTTTATTTAACTAGGCAAATCAGTTAAGAACAAGTTCTTGTTTACAATGACAGCCTACCAGGGAACAGTGGGTTAACTGCCTTGTTCAGGGGCAGAACAACAGATTTTTACCCTGTCAGCTCTGGGATTCAATCCAGCAACCTTTCAGTTACTGGCCCAATGCTCTAACCACTAGGCAACCTGCCATCCCAGCTGGCTATCTGCCGCCCCAGTAATATGGTGTCAGAAGTGGGATGTGCATTCAAATCAAATTGGTCATATAGGGTACAATGAGATGCCCTTTACATGGCGTCAAATCCTAACTTCAGTGCAGCGGCATACCCAGTTTGATCTCAGGCCTACCCAGAAAATGTCCCAGAAATTATTCAATATAAATTGTGTTATAATTTATTACATTTTTAAAAGAAACGCATGTGAGATTTATTTTCTATGGGTAATTTTGTTATAATGTAACAAAGAAATAGTCCGCGACAATCAAGTTTTCTTCCGACTATTGGTTACATTTAAAATAAATTCATACCGTAGTTTGCCTCAACAACCTGCCAACGTCACATGGCTAAACTTTGTAGTGCATAAGCTAGCAAGCTCTACAACGCTAGCTTACTCAAATTGACTCACCAGCTAAAGGTCATTTAGTAGTTCTAGCAATGGCAAACCAAATGTCGATCGCTAGGTTTTTCAAAAAAGGAAAAGGAGTGAGGAAAAGGAGTGTGTGCCAGAAAATAATTTGGATCGATCTACCGATAGCTTCCAGAATGAGACATTAACAGGTGGCGCCATGATAGAAACAACCGCAATCGCCATCACAACCGCCAATGCCACGTTGAGCCAGGCATGCTTGCCTACCCCACGGCTTCCTCTCGTTCTTGATGCTGCGGGCGGGGGTGAACCTTCAGTAGGTCCACCGACATATTTGTTTGCCGTTGATGAAGGTGGTATGCCCGTCCACCAAAGCTAGCAAAGTTCCCTTCAAGTATGATAAATGGCAAATCACGCTGCTTCTCTTCAAGGTGGTATGACCAGTTCGTGTGTAACGAGTATAGTAAAGCAAAATATGGAATTTATTGTAAGTTTTGTAGGCACTTTCCTGGGGCAAATGTCGAATTCAGATTTATACAAGATTTAAAAATGTAAAAACTGGAAACTCACAAGAAATGCTTGCTGCAAACACGAGAATAGCAAATGACATGCTAGTGCCCTGGCAAAATGTTCATCCTACAAGGCGACCCATGGGCCTAGAAGTCGTGGGACTGTGTTGAACCAAATACATGGTGATGCAAACATGGATTTTATAGAAAGAAACCGTGCACATATTAAAGTGGTCATAGATATGGTTCTAATGTGTGCAAAGCAGGATATTCCACTCAGAGGGCATAGAGAAACCCAAGAGGCAGTCAACAAAGGTAACTTTTTAGAAATCTTCAATTTCATCTCAGAGTATGACTCAGAAATACAAAACAGGCTTAATGAGCTACCACACAATGCCACGCTTATGAGCCCCGAAATTCAGAACGAGTTGCTGGAGTGTGCAGCATCACTGTTACTGTGGAGGATAAAAGATGAAGTTCATTCTGCACCTTCCACGTGTTTTGCCATACTAGCAGATGAATATAAAGATCAATCTAAACGAGAACTTATTGCTGTGTGCATCCGATACATTCATGCTGGAATGATTAAAGAAAGAGCTGTTGGGTTTATGGAAACTGCTGATTTGTCTGCACAAGGAATGTCTCTGAAAATACTTGGAAGTGTTGCAACCCCTGGAGTTGGATCCCACTCTGTGTGTGGGTTTTTGTTTCGATGGCGCATCAGTCATGTCAGGGAACAGAGGAGGGGTACATGTCCTACTAAAGCAAACATTTAAGCAAGCGGTATATGTGCATTGCAACTCCCACCGTCTGAATTCGGTTCTGTGCACCGCAGCAAACGTCTCGGAACACATCAGTACTTTTTTTAGATACGGTAAATCAGCTACACACATTTATGAGTGGATCCCACAGACATGCTGGACTCATAGAAGTACAGAAAAAGTTGCATCCCGAAAGACCATGCATCGAGTTAGAAAGATCCACGGGTGTACGGTGGAGTTCAAAATCAGTGTCTGTGAGTAAAGTGCTGTTACTGCTAGATGTCATTTTAGAGGTTCTTGCAGAGTTTTCAGAGGCTTGTGGACAAACCAAATTAGAAGCCGATGCCCTCCTACAACAAATCCAGAACAACAAGTGTTTATTCCTTATTCCTGTTACAAAGCTCTACATTATCTGTGACGGACTGTATTGGTTTAATTGAAATCCTTTTCTACGTTCAGAGATAACTCAGGAGGAGACTTCGATAAAATTCTCAAGCTAACTGAAGAGATGATGGTTAAGCATGATATTAGTAATTGGGATGTGAGTGCATCACAGCAGCGAAAACTGCCTGTACAATTCGCAGACAAGTGTAGTCACAACTTCATTAGGGAAAACAACAATATTCTAGACAGACAGATTACTGAGTTGAACTCAAGATTTCAACAAGACACATACGGGATCATGCAAGCGGCAGCCTCCTTTTCCAAAGAATCCCAAACCTGCGGCTTTAAAGAGCAGCTGAAGACCACATGCGATCATTCTGCAATATCAATTGAGGATGCTGAATTCACTGTTTTTATTCAGCAGTTGAGTTGCAAAAGTAACATGGGAAAGAGTGACTTTTCCTCCATAATGAGTGTACTTGACAGCTGCCCTGATGATGTTTTCCCTAATATAAACTCTGTTAAGGATCATTGTCACACTTCCAATGTCATCATGCAGTGTGGAGAGACTTTTCTCAACAACAACAACTAGGATAAAAAAATTGTCTTCCCACATCAATGACAAACGCCTGGCTGAACCACTTCAGTTTGCTGTCTTTTGAGAGTGAATTTACAGATACATTGGATTATGATGAAATCATCACCATATTCAACTCAAAACCTCACCGTTTGCGCCTTGTGATGTAGGTCACACCTTATGATACGTCTACTAAAGGTAAGGTACCATTTTATAGTACTACTGCCCGCCGTGGTATAAATTGTAACATCAAATATAGGCTTGTAAACCCATTGAGATTAAAGTGCGTCTGAAGATGAGTTTTGTGTTGTTGGCAAGTTGGCAACTGGTCTAAAGTTACTGTCTTATTTTAATATGCTGGGATAGGTCATTATTTGTATATGTAACGAGGCTGCTCCAAGTACCATGCACTAGTATAAAATTATTGTATTACGAAAATAATATACGGTGCAATCGCTAAATAAATTAAATAAATAAGTATAAAAAATGCCTATCCAGATTTTTTAGGCCTATCCAAAATATATATATTTGCCTACGCCCCTGCTTCAGTGACATTTAACTTGCCATGAAAATCCATGGAAAACTCCATCCAGCAGATCTTGTTTACAATCGGATGCAAATATACTGTTGGGGAAGAGGGCTCCTGTAACGTTCGTCTATTTCTTCCTCCTCCTCGGATGAGGAGAGGCGAGAAGGATCGGACCGCTTCATGGCACTTGGCTCAATGCTCAATCTAGCCCTGCCAGTGCGGGGAGGTGGAATAACCCGCACCGGGCTATGCACACCTACAGGAGACACCGTGCGCTCTACCATAACACGGTGTCTGCCCGTACTCTCGCTCTCCACGGTAAGATCGGGAAGTTGGCGCAGGTCTCCTACCTGACTTCACCACACTACCCTTTAGCCCCCCCCCCCAAGACATTTTTGGGCTTGACTAACAGGCTTCCTACCGCGTCGTCGTGCTGCCTCCATTCGCCGGTATCCCTCCTCACACTGCGCCAGAGAATCCCAGGCGGGCTCCGGCTTTCTCCCTGGGTCGATCGCCCACCTGTCGATCTCCTCCCACGTAGTGTAGTCCAGATTTTGCTCCTGTTTCCGTGCTGCCTCCTCATACCGCCGCCTTTCGGCTTTAGCTGCCTCCAGCTCTTCACGAGGGCGGCGATATTCTCCAGGTTGTGCCCATGGACCTTTACCGTCCAGTATTTCCTCCCATGTCCAGAAATCCTGCAATCGCTGCTGCTGCTTTTTCCCACGCCGCTTGGTCCTTGGTTGGTGGGTGATTCTGTAACGTTCGTCTATTTCTTCCTCCTCCTCGGATGAGGAGAGGCGAGAAGGATCGGACCAAAATGCAGCGTAGGTGGAATACATGATGAAATTTATTTAAACAAGACGACGAACACAAAGAACACTTGAATAACTACAAAACAATAAACGATGTGAACAAACCTGAACTAGAGAACATAACGCACTAACAGGAACGAACACATACACGAACGAAAACGAAACAGTCCCGTGTGGTGCGACATACACAGACACAGGAACAATCACCCACCAACAAACAGTGAGAACAGCCTACCTTAATATGGTTCTCAATCAGAGGAAACGTAAAACACCTGCCCCTGATTGAGAACCATATCAGGCAAATACAATTAACCCAACATAGAAACACATAACATAGAATGCCCACCCAGCTAACGTCCTGACCACTTAAACACATACTAAACAAAGGAAATAAGGTCAAGAACGTGACAGCTCCACCCCTCTTCCTCAGAGTGTGCCAGAGAATCCTATAACTGCCTCAGGCTGAAATGACATGAAATACTTTTTTGAAAATGAATGATGCTGCTGAGGTTTTTCATTGATACAGCATATTTCAAATTCCATAGAATAGGATAGTGTAGCACAGTTCCTCCTGAATCTTTGCCATCTCTTTTAGTATTAGTCCTCTGAATTCCCCACTCAGCAGGCATCTTCTCAGACCTTCAGTAAGGTCAACTGGGACCACCATGCTTCCAAACCTTATGAATCATTAAGAATGTGTGTTGGCCTGCTGAACTTTGCTCACCCTGCTTCACAAAGCGGCCAGCAGTGAACAACTCCAGGACAACACGCTACTATAGCGTCATGCAGCTCTCTCTCTCTCTGTTGCCTTTAGAACAGAGAACATATTTTATTTTCTGTGAGCTATGGGAGGACTGGCGACCCTTTTTCTGGAGTATCGCAGGCAGGTCAGATTTTGTTTGTGTCATGTTCAGTGGCGTGTATTCATGAAGGCCAACGGAAGCCATCCCCCCCATTTTTTAGCTCTTTTGTCTCTCTGTGTTCCATAATTTTCCTTCAATTGGCAAGAGGCTGAATGTATCTCACAGGAGAAAGCATCCGAACGAGCGAAACAGCGCCCCTCTGTCTCTCTACGTGTAGACCATCTATCTGATGCTGTCTGGTCCAAACAAGTATGACATTGTTGCCGTCCATATCATTGAAGGCATGAGAAGCCAGCGAGCACATGGCCTCCCTTGACAAGAAAAATATACAAAATTTGCCAATCAGCATTGAGCTAAACTGAGCGAGCTCAACTATGAATGGTCCTGGCGAAAGAAAATAAAAGTGTCAAAGGAAGCCTGCTTGGATTTGGCGTCTCTCCTATCAAGATGCTTTGAGAGCATACATCATTAACAGAAACAACTTGAATTGTTGCATCTCGTTGTGTTGTTGTCCTCCAGTGGCTATCTAGCTAGTTAAAATTGGCCCCTAAATTAGCCATGGATGGAGAGACGGATTTGGACGGTTTAACTTAATTCTCTGTACTGGCCAATGATTATAACGGTGGTTCTGATCCAACCATGAATTCAAATATTGTTGTGCCCCTAACCTGAGAGGATGGAAGTTCAATATGTACAGTACCTAGATGTAGAAGGCTAATGGTAACTAGCTTCACGTTGCCCGTGAATGGAAGTTAGGCTGGTGAGCAAATATTTTAGCCAGGTAGCCTAGGACAACAAAAAATAAAAGCATGTACTGTATGACAGAGTGACAAACCATTTTGTCAACATGAAAGAGAGGAGGACGGCATTGGCATTTCTCTACAAGTAGAGTGAGTCAACACGTTTTTCTACTTGCACGAACACATACACACGCGCGCAAACAGAAATCAGAATCATGGATAGCCACATCATATTCAGCTTATGTTGATTGGACTAAAATGTTTGTGGTATCTTTTAGTTGTCACTGCATTAGACTAAGCAGAGGTGATTTGATGATGATGAAATGTTGAAGTTGAAATGGTGCTGGAATAGTGGAGGCAGCTCCTGTTTTCTTTGCGACTTGCGGTAACTCTCTGTGGTTTTAAATAAATAGTTGTTTAGTGGACCGAAAATGTTGAAAACATTAACTTGTTGACCATGCTGTAGGTCATGTAACCGTCTGTTACATGCAATATGCTTCCTGGACTTCACCGGACAGAAGTTGCTATCCGGTTTTGTGATGGAACAAAGTTGTGGTAAAATGTATTCTGACGCTGTCTTCTTATTGTAATGGCCTTTAGGCATATATAAATCACAGTCGCAAGGCATATGAATTAACAGCAAATAATGCAATAATCCCAACACACTTTTTTTGGGGGGGGGGGGGGGGCTTGGCTTCCCCAACGATTTTACCCATGCACTGCTGCTGGGTCATGTTTGGGTTTCGACCTGAGAGCACAGGTAGGTGAGATTCTTCCTGAAATCACTGAAATGGATCAATTAGCTCAGTTGATGAAGTGAAATGTTTTGTTGCAGATATTTTCCTACCAATTGAGGCTATACCTTTGTGCAGCTTGGTTTGAAATGCAAGTCATTCCCAATTCTCCATCTGACAGAACAAACCGCTGTTGAAATCTGCTCTGTGTGTGGGGAAGGAAGGTGGGGCGCAGTGGACCTGTCTGCCACTTTCAACACAGTCCCTTTGCATTAGCTTGGGAAATGAGAAGTGTGTATGTGTTTGTTTGTGTGTGTTTGTGTGTGTGTGTTTGTGTGCATGTGTGTGTGTGTGTGTGTGTGTGTGTGTGTGTGTGTGTGTGTGTGTGTGTGTGTAAAAGTGTGAGGGGCCGGGAATAGTCACAGCACTCCCCCACCACTCTGACTAGGTGATTGATGCGGGCTGGGCCCGGAGTGTGTTGAGCGGCGAAGGAGGCCAGACGGAGCAGCCTGCTTCCCAGCTACCTGCCATCCGTCACATGTGATCTCAGCAACATCGGCCCATCGGCCAAGCCAGGAGTGGGATTACCTCCAATGGGCCGTAAAATGGTCCGTTTGGACAAGATACATAAACCTTTCCACACAGGGATAAGGAGCTTTAGAAGCACAAGTGACAGAGAGTTGGATGCTAGGTATTATATGGCACGGTATACGGATGTAAACTGATATGTATTCTGTCATACATTCTGTCATACATTCTGTCATACAGTATCATTATAATGATATCCGTTTCTGACCATCTGTTTCCACCTTGCACTTGTGGATGTACAGAGACTCCTACAGTATGCAATGTATTTCTACTATTAATCATAAAAGAAAAGGTATGATGCAGTGGTTGCCGTAGGTCTCCCTACGAGCACAACTGCTCTTTGTTTACAACACAGCTGTGGCAGCTGTCAATCACCCACTCTCTGGCACGCTAATTGCCATGGCGACATGTGTGTGACCGGGAGCGAGAGCCTTTTTATTGGAGAGCGTCATGCTGTCACGCCAGAGGGGGGCCGTCGGTACCGAGAGCCTATGACAGGGTAGCTATAGGAGTCAGAAATGAACGGTGGACACACTGGCTCCAGTACAAACACATTATACAATAAGTATTGCCTGCAGGAAAACGTACACATGTGGTTCAGGGTATACGGCTCCACAAATATACTGTAGAGCTGGGACGATAAACAGAACATTTTTGACACCAGCCACTTATCGAGGGCATTTTACTAATATAGATAATCACAGTAAATAGCTTATACTAGAGAAAAGTTTGAAATTAAATAAGTCTGCTAATATGGGCACAAACACACACATTTTCGCGTTAATATATAAGAGGGTCTCCTCATTCACCTCTCTCTGACATGGAATGGGGGGGGGGAAACATATTGCAATTGGGCTAGTTGATACAGAAGCCTTCCCATTTCCACCTGCTCAGTAGGTACACTGCTCGATCATTAGACCTTTACCCATAAACCCCTTCTCTTTGAATTAAACCCTCACTCCTCCGGTCCAACACAGCGCCTCATCAACTCTCTAATAGGTCTCTGGATGTGGACTGAGTGATCCCTCCAAGTCTTAATGCAAAGCACAGAGGAACGAAAGCTCATCATACAGTGGTTACTGCTGAGGAATGTATATGGTATGTATAGCATGGTATTTTGGGAGGAGTTCAAGGGAAATTTCTAAAATGTTCAACATCATATTCATCATCTCCAGCACCACCCCAACATGTGGAAATGGTGCGTTTCAATGTTTTGTCATAAAAAAGGTAGAGGAAGATGAGTGTTTCCAATGACATCATCAACCAATTAGTAGACAATTAGTAGGCAATGCTTACTCATAATTGGTTAAAATCACACCGATGATGTCATTGGAAACACCTATTTTACTCTATATCTTCTACTACAAAACCTAGACACGCGAAATGTTCACGTGTTGATGTTGGGGTGGTGCTGGAGTTGATGAATATGAGGTTTCAATATTTTGAATGTTTTCTTTAAGGTAAAGAGGGGCTGTGGGAGTTATCATGGCGAAGGAGAGTGGTTATGGACCTCCATATAGTAGACATGCAAAGTAACACTGGTAGTTACATGATAATGATCTTCATAGTGATAACCGCTATGTCCTGTCATAAACCATTCGGCTCGCTATGGCTACACCAATGACAAGGTGACATTTCAAGATTTGACTTATCCCATAGTTTTCATGAGATACTGAAATAAGATCCAGCATGCTTTAACCTTCATACATGTAGCATTTTCAGGAGGTGCATGGATTTCTATGACATTTAAAAACGCAACATTTGCAGGCATGATGTCGAAGTGTGTGTGTGTATGTGTGTGTGTGTGTGTGTGTGTGTGTGTGTGTGTGTGTGTGTGTGTGTGTGTGTGTGTGTGTGTGTGTGTGTGTGTGTGTGTGTGTGTGTGTGTGTGTGTGTGTGTGAGAGTCTGTGTGTGTGTGTGAGTCTGTGTGTGTGTGTGTGTGCTTCAGCTAAGATGCCAGCTCAGACTACAGTACGTGTGAAGGCTCAGGGGAAATAAGAGGATATTAAGCCAGTGCATGTTTTGTTTGACAGAAGAGAAAAACAACAGGAGTTTTGTGAGAATTGCTAAACATAGCACCATCTTGACACCACACGTATTCTCATTAGACACATTCAGATAGACACAAACACACACAATCACACACACACACACACACACACACACACACACACACACACACACACACACACACACACACACACACACACACACACACACACACACACACACACACACACACACACACACACACACACACCTTTGAGCAGTCTGGTCCGCAAAAGGCAATGCCCTGGGTGATGTCCAATGGCCAGCCTCTAAACGGTACTGAGATAAACACTGAGACCAAACACTGAGCTAAACAGCCTACCAGGCAGGGACTGTGGCGACTAGCACAAGACAGCTTGTGACATATTGCTCTGATCATACACACATATCAACACACACGCGCGCACACACACACTCCTAAAACGTACAGTTGGCGTACACACTCTGATAAGCAAAGGGGCAAGGAGAGCAGAGATGAGGAGAGCATAGGCAGAGGATGGACACCCACTCTCAGCCTTTTGACAGGCCCATAACAACCCCAGGGGGGAGAAGGCCTAAATAGCTTCATGGCTGATATAATAAAGCTCAGGCCCATCATAATTATGCCGTGTGGTGAGATACTGATCTGTCCTCCACTGATCTGACCCATTACCTCTTATTATAGTTATTGCTTTCCTTTTCTATGTGCTGTATTGCGATGACTTTTTGCTGAAGCCAACAATGTATAGTTTCTTGTTCAGGTACACCAACAACTTGCATTTAATTACCAGCCAAGGTTTGAGATCAATTCCCATTCGTATTTAAACTCAAGAGCTCTGGATTTACAGTATCTGACAACCCTTCTGTCATCCCATACTTCCCTGACTGAATCTGTTTCCTTGCTGCTTTTGCTTTCTGCCTCATACAGACATGGGAAACTAAAATGTGAAAGAATGCCTTGGGGCATGTGTATTAAAGTCTTCAAAGCATTTTCATGTAAATTCAGAGTTCCAACATTATCCACATGGCCAATTAACGGGACAGTGCTTAAGGAAAGCCCGTACAGACAACGCCGGAGGCTACTGTTAAATCCACACGTGTTCTGTGATCTCTCCACGAACAGTATCATGGACAACAGCCCAAACTTTGCATTTGATGTTCTTAACTGGCTGGCCCTGTGGAGTTATGGCCATGGGAAATTAGATTTCTCAGCAGTGTCCACTTTGGACTTTGAGCTCTTCGAAAACCATTGGGGTGCCATTACATTGCCTGGCTAATTCACATAATAAGGTCTGATACAAAAGTCTGGTTGCGCTAAAATGTTCCGAATTATTTTCTATCCCTTCCAACCCAAATCTCTCACACATGATACACCCCAGTGTGGCATAACAGGCAGAGCAAATAATCAGTGTTGTTTGCTTAATCCCAATCCCTTTGCTCAGTGTCACTGTCTGGCCCCTAATCAGTTGTACTGTAGAATGGGGGTGGGGGTGGGCGGAGGAGGAGAAGGAGCAGGGGCCCTCATTCGTTGACATAGGGCCCTACTTGGGATGACACAATGTTTATAACGCCGGGGAAATCCCTCAAGAGAACAGGGGAATTCGCTATTTTTATCGAGCAATCTGGAACTATGGCTGGAGATGAAAGAGTAAGCACCTTTTTTTCATCCTGTAGAAGGAGAACCAAGCGGAGAAGCTGTCACTGTTAATAACAGATAAATATGTTACTCACTGACGTTCTGCTAAAATATCACCTACTTTCCCAGGGCTGCATGGGGGGAGTATATACCTTCCACATCAAAAAAAGACAAAGTAACATCTTTGAGAAAGCATAGTTAGACTCGCAAAACAGACTGATTTTCTTTATCTCAGTTGATCATTGATGACTGTGATTAGCATTTTCCTTTAAATTCCTTGTGCGTGTGTTAAATGTTGATGCTTTGTTATTTATTTAGTATTTACAGTAAGTGTTCATACATTGTCATTCAATTTTATCCTATTTAGTGCTATATCCAACACATTCTATGTACATTATCTGGTGCAAAATGGCTAGCTTCCAGCACCCAAATCACAAGTTTGGCATCATGTAGGCCTATTTGTGTCACAGGAACCCATGGGATCTCAACATAATATTCCACTTCATATTCAGAGAGCGCCAGCCTATCTCAAAGTGTCTTTGGCTGGCTTTTGTGGGAGCTGTCAGTGTAATTGCTAGATAATTGTGGAGAAAAGCTGTTTTCTCCTGCTCTTCGAAAGGTAATTTGTGGGTCTTGCCTGAAGACAAAGTCAACAAAAGCTTGATTAAATTGTTGATGTATTCAATAGTTTTTGCCATTGTCTGTGTTTGATGCTCATTTTCGGGAGGGCGCGGGTCCCATCACTCACTTATACTGCTATTTCAGCACAATCGATTTTGCCTCAACTAAAGTGAAGTCCTTACCATACCCTTGTAGACCTTTAATTGGTTATCTCATTAAAAACACACTCAATTAGAGAGACAATGAATCCGATGTCCA
The DNA here is from genome assembly GCF_016432855.1 of Salvelinus namaycush. NCBI lineage: Eukaryota > Metazoa > Chordata > Actinopteri > Salmoniformes > Salmonidae > Salvelinus > Salvelinus namaycush. Next base: position 22,147,049 of record NC_052313.1, read on the forward strand.
ATGATGCTACTCAACTAATGCTAATGCTAACACTGCAAAACCCAACCCTTCGAGCATTCTCAGTGTGTTTCAGAGCTCCCCTTTGGGTGGTCACCCAGACGAGATCCAAACAGCATTAGCCATGTTATTTTGACACCCATTTTGGCTGGGTCTGGTTGCTACACGTTGCTGGTGAGCACACCAGATGAATTGTCCTGCGTTGACATGAAGATGGATCACTTCTTTTCACAGCTATCAGTGTAAGGCAGGCCTCCGTCTCATGCTATTACACTGAGGCCATGAGGATGCATACAGCATCTCTCTATGTGAACTTGTGAAACAGTGAGGCCAATAAGACATCATCAATGGTTACCACCACTAAACATTATAAATTATCAGGTACCTTGAATTTATAAGTGATTCTTCCCATAAATCCATTATAGCCTAACTAAACATTCAATGGATAGATATCGCTAAAAGCCTGTGTATCCGTATCTATCCATATCCTTTTGTCATCTGTAGCCTGCCTACGAATCTAAACAGCTTTTCAACATTGGAACTGCGGTGCCATCATACGTTTTCCCAAATGTATCACTGAGAAAGATTAATGGAGCAGACTGAGGCATGTTGGTTTCTCATTCCTCTTCATGGAGTTTGTGTTAGCTCAGGGCAGCAGGTCGCTGGAACACAGATTGCCTTATTAATTCAGAAGCATTAGGGGGACAGGGAACACCACAGCATGATAGAGATGACAGTGTGAGGCAATGATAACCTTGTGAACCAAGGTGAGAATTAACCAAAAAACACATTGAAAGAAATGACCTGAAATGTCAGAAGCGGCTTACCCACTCAGGAACGATAAAGTTGGTCGTGGCACACTGGAAAAACTAAGCGTGTCTCCCAATATGTTTACTACCATGCTGTACACTGTCATACTCTAAGCTCGGTCTCTGATGACGTTCTCTTGCGCATGTTCTTGTTAAGATGAGAGTGTGGAGAAAGCAACACATTTTACACTTGAGAAGCATTCGCAGATTTAACAAGATAGCTACATAAAGCAAACACAAATGTTTAACTTCAGAATTATCAGCTAGCTATATGTGAATCATTTTAATCTAGCTAGCTAGCTAGTTTTACATGTCAAAAAAACAACCTAAAACGAATCCAACTGGGCAAAACCTGGTTGAATCAACGTTGTTTCCACGACATTTAAACAACAAATATTCAATGTGATAACATAGACAGGTTGGTTGTTTAGCAACAAAAACGAGTGGTGCGCAACTATGAGGCAAAACAGACGGGTTGGCTTAGATTGTTGACAACATGTAAGATATATTTTGTCTCTAATGTTTATTGAAAACATAAATACATTTGCACAATGAGCACTTGTTGTCTCTAAAATACATTGTTACAGTTGTTGGTTAGTTAGCTACCACATTTTCTTGCGATATTAGCATTGAGCTGAAATCAGTCAAAACAAGACATGGTATCAATAACAAGATGAAACGAGCTGAAATGAGCCTCTTATGATTCCCTTCATGGCAGTTTCTTGTAATTTTGCTAACAATCTGGCCATCCAGAACCACAACAACACGTTGACTTCTGCCCCATGGAAGCACGCATATCGTTTTCATGACATTGTCTATTGAATCAACGTCGAAAACGGATTGGATTTGCAAAAAGTCATCACCGTAAGGAAATTTCCTATTTTTTTTCATACAACTTTCAACCTATATTCAATGAAATTATTACATTTTTTGTTGATTTCACATTGAATTCACTTTAATTGACAACTCAACCAAATGTAAATCAAAACCAGATGTTAAATTGACGTATGTGACCAGTGGGATGTTTGTATACAGTATGCATGGTAGATTTTCAACGTTAGCTACACATTTTTCATGGGTAGCTAGCTAGCTACCAATTCTTCGTCAGTTAGCCTACGATCTACGCAGACTACTGTGGATATTTTAGGCAGTTAAACATGTCAAAATGAACACAACATGTATTCATTAACAAATCAAGATAAAAATAAGATGTGAGTGGGCAACTTTTCATTCCGAAGTTGGAGTTAATTTTCTCTCGCTTCATCTAAAAAAAACACCCGCCATAATTTTCAATAAATTTTGCATAATATTTTACGTGGTTGCATCATATTACATTAACAATCCTGGGAATATTTCAGTTGAAGCTTGCTTCGATGCTTGCTTCTTAATGTGTACAAATGGAGTTCACATCTGAGAACTGTCCTCCGTGCTCTGTTTGGACTCCCTGCTCCATTCCCTGCTCCAATTAGCGTGAAGCACGGAAGTATGCATACTGAGAAACACTTCAAGTCTCTGTTACAATATCCACACTAGCATACGACCTGAATGAGACAATGTGTTCGACATTCAATGTGATATCCTAGTATGGACATGAGGATGTAGCCTGAGACTTTATGTTACAAGAACAGCACATATCAGAACTCAAGTTCCATGAAATACTAGGTTAACTCACTGCCAGGTTTGAGGTCAATTCCATTTAAATTCCAGTCAATTCATAAAGTACACAACTCCAATTCCAAAGTTTCCTCATTGAAAAGCATTGAAAATTGTTTGATTTTGAATTTCAGTGTACTTTCTGAATTGACTGGAATTTAAATGGATTTGACCCCAACCCTGCTCACTGTTGCCTGTTGATTTGAGGCCAGCCAGTGCAGCCAAACACTAGGTACGACCATTTCTCCACAGTCAGTCTCTGTGACTGAAAGCCTTGTGAAGCCTGCAGTCACTGTTATTCTGCTGGGTCAATCATTCAAGCTATGTGTCACCACATCCACTGGGCTCCAGCAGCCAGTCCCTGTGGGCTTCACCACTTGTTCTGTGCAATAAGCTAAGTGATTGAGACATTCATCATCATCTTTATGTACTTGCATGAAAGGTGCCCCCGGGGCAAAGTTCAAGACTTTTGAAGAACACTGAAGCACAAGAATGAAAGTGCCATTAGTGGGAGATGAGGAAAAAGGGAAAAAGGAAAATGTCAAGTATGACAGGTTTGACTCCTATTTGCTTCCCGATTGAAGGCCCATCTTGTTTGTAAATGTTTCTGCAGCGATAGCAAGTACATTATGGCTTACTAGTATGGCTGCAAACATTGTGTATCCATTAGAATATATATATATATATATATATATATATATATATGCTGTATTTAATACATTTCATATGCATTGAGTCTTTACAACATTACTGATACAGTTATATAGAGATCCAATCGGTCCAAGCAGCCTGGCTGTTAAGCTAATGGATGGTTGGTTCACAGCCTAGAATCCATGACCAAATTGATTGTCATATATTGTCCTTGACAGGCCAAGTAGCATTGGCATTGGCCTAAGCAGATTGATGCTTCCACCCCGTAGGCATTGGCCTTCTTGTATTCAACGGTGAGATACATTTATTTACAAATGTTAACTGAATATAGCTTGGTCACCCCTTTTCCTAGCCTGATGTACCAGCCGGTGATAGCTAGCTACAGATAAAGTTTGAGCAAGTTTGATAAAGGGCAAAAGAATCCTCCAGCAACAGGAAATTTGAATTATTATGTGGATTATAATTAATGGACATTTCTGAATGGATTGATACATCTTTCATAAGGGAAAATCAAGTCTGAAATTCCAAAGTGGAATCTACAAACTTCAGAAGCCTTTTTTAACCTCAAAGAAACTACAAGTTTTGCATTTCCTGCATTACAGGAGAGTTCTCCTGCTACAGGGTGATCAAATTAAGATCCTACATCTCTAATGCACCCTCTGGTAGAATGGAATGTAATTATTTGGAAAGGGTCCTCCTAAGGACCGCTGCGAGTTGGAATGTTGAATAAAATTACATTTGAACTTACTTACATTTGAACTTACTTACTGGTTGTCTGGGTGTTGGTCCTTATGCTGCTTGAAATGTGAGACAATATATGCACAGGAAAGTATTATTAAAGCAACTTTTAAAACCGCTGGTAGTGCGGTCAGATTTCTATCACCTGAAGTATGAGTAAAACGAGCTAGCTATCACTGGCTGGTCCACCAGACTACCCTTCTCCCAATATTACTTCCTCATGCCTTGCTGTAATTTTCATTGCAAAGGAAAAGGTGCAAGACTCGCTCACCTTCATCAGAGTTCTGTCATTTTCATAATCAGACCATATGCAGAAATGTAAGCCGGAAGAGGTAAAGAAAAATCTAACATCTGACATTAACTCGGGTGGATCTCAGAATTCAGAATGTGCAGGATGATTGTACAAGGACACTTGGTGGATGCAAACAATTCCATACAGATTTATGCATGTTGATGTTGGAAGGAGAAGACAGTGTACTTTAACTGATCATCGTGGTTGTTTTCTGATTCTAAGAGGCCTCAGAGAAACTGTTCCTGAGCCACCATGCAGCGAAGCCCCTTTCATTACCACCACATCTCTTTGAAGACATGTATCTCCTTCATGACACATCTAAAAGACAGGCAAGGAGAAAAGGCTCACTAAATATGTACTTTTAGCAAACTTCACGATAGAGAACAAAACTGTGCATGCACGCACACACACAGACACACATACACAACCACTGATTATTTCAGATATTACAAAGGTAAAACATATTACGGCTTATGCAATCCACTGTATTTGTTTGGCAGTCAGTTATGTTACAAAACAGCTCCTTCAAATGCTCATATTTTCCCAGTCTACTTTACGTAAAGGTTGGCAAAAAATTGAAGACAGTGAAAATGATCAATAAGGACAAAAGCTGGATGAGTCAGTGGGAATAGATCGATTCAAACGGATATGGGGGTTGGATCTTAAAATAGCGATGTCTGGCAGAAAATAAACATTGGTTGTTGTTGTCGGGTTGTTTCTGTTTCTTTGGGTCTTCTTTTTCAGACAAAGAGACAGACTGGGCCTCATTTTGTTTTTTCTCTCTGTGATGAATCAGACATCCGTCTGCCTCCATCTCAGTTTGGGCTAGTTGCATGGTTGGCTGGCCAAACAGCAGCTTGAACAGTGGGGTAAGATATGGGTGGGGTACTGTATTAACCCCTTACATTGTCAAACATTCAATGAAGGGAAACAATCAATTACATTGGCACTATTGTAGTAGGAAAGGAGGAAAATAGCTAACAGAGAAATACCATTATTTGGATAGAGGGGGATACATTGATGATAATTGGGAAATAAGACACTTCAGTCGAAAAACTACCCTTTGTCAAACAATCAATCAATAGCAAATATAGCTGCAAGCAGCAATGAATGGGGTTCACAGGATGACGGAAAGGACAGAATAGGAATTATTTGACAAAGCAAGCACTCTATAATGTAGGGACTATCTTCCTTTATGTGCAATCATCTCTCAATACCATTTTGAAAAACAAATACCTTATTTACATAAGTATTCAGACCTTTTGCTATGAGATTCAAAATTGAGCTCAGTTGCATCCTGTTTCCATTGATCATCCTTGAGATATTTCTACAACTTGATTGAAGTCCACCTGTGGTAAATTCAATTGATTGGACATGATTTGGAAAGGCACACACCTGTCTATATAAGGTCCCACAGTTGACAGTGCATGTCAGAGCAAAAACCAAACCATAGGGTAGAAGGAATTGTCCGTAGAGCTCCGAGGCAAGATTGTGTCGAGGCACAGATCAAGGGAAAGGGTACCAAAACATTTCTGCAGCACTGAAGGTCCTCAGAACACAGTGGCCTTACATGCTTCTGGAAGAAGTTTGGAATCACCAAGACCCTTCCTAGAGCTGGCCGCCCAGCCAAACTGAGCAATTGGGGGAAGGGGTCTTGGTCAGGGAGGTGACCAAGAACCCGATGGTCACTCTGACAGAGCTCCAGAGTTCCCATGTGGAGATGGGAGAACCTTCCAGAAGGACAACCATCTCTGCAGCACTCCACCAATCAGGCCTTTATGGTAGTGTGGCCAGACGGAAGCCACTCCTCAGTAAAAGGCACACGAAGGCCCGCTTGGAGTTTGTTAAAAGGCACCTAAAGACTCTCAGACCATGAGAAACAAGATTCTCTGGTCTGATGAAACCAAGATTGAACTCTTTGGCCTGAATGCCAAGCATCATCCTGGAGGAAACCTGGCACCATAACTACGGTGAAGCATGGTGGTGGCAGCATCATGCTGTGGGGATGTTTTTCAGTGGCATGGACTGGGAGGATCAAGGGAAAGAAGAACAGAGCAAAGTAAAGAGAGATCCTTGATGAAAACCTGCTCCAGAGCGCTCAGGACTTCAGACTGCGGTGAAGGTTCACCTTCCAACAGGACAATGACCCTAAGCACACAGCCAAGACAATGCAGGAGTGGCTATGGGACAAGTCTCTGAATGTCCTTGAGTGTCCCAACCAGAACCAGGACTTGAACCCAATCGAACTTCTCTGGAGAGACCTGAAAATAGCTGTGCAGCGACGCTCCCCATTTAACTTGACAGAGCTTGAGAGGATCTGCAGAGAAGAATGGTAGAAACACCCCAAATACAGGTGTGCCAAGCTTGTAGCATCATACCCAAGAAGACTCGAGACTGTAATCGCTGCCAAACGTGCTTCAACAAAGTACTGAGTAAAGGGTCTGCATACCTATGTAAATGTGATATACACTGCTCAAAAAAATAAAGGGAACACTTAAACAACACAATGTAACTCCAAGTCAATCACACGTCTGTGAAATCAAACTGTCCACTTAGGAAGCAACACTGATTGACAATAAATTGCACATGCTGTTGTGCAAATGGAATAGACAAAAGGTGGAAATTATAGGCAATTAGCAAGACACCCCCAATAAAGGAGTGATTCTGCAGGTGGTGACCACAGACCACTTCTCAGTTCCTATGCTTCCTGGCTGATGTTTTGGTTACTTTTGAATGCTGGCGGTGCTCTCACTCTAGTGGTAGCATGAGACGGAGTCTACAACCCACACAAGTGGCTCAGGTAGTGCAGCTCATCCAGGATGGCACATCAATGCGAGCTGTGGCAAGAAGGTTTGCTGTGTCTGTCAGCGTAGTGTCCAGAGCATGGAGGCGCTACCAGGAGACAGGCCAGTACATCAGGAGACGTGGAGGAGGCCGTTGGAGGGCAACAACCCAGCAGCAGGACCGCTACCTCCGCCTTTGTGCAAGGAGTAGCACTGCCAGAGCCCTGCAAAATGACCTCCAGCAGGCCACCTTTGTGCACATTTGTGGCCTGCTGGAGGTCATTTTGCAGGGCTCTGGCAGTGCTACTCCTTGCACAAAGGCGGAGGTAGCGGTCCCGCTGCTGGGTTGTTGCCCTCCTACGGCCTCCTCCACGTCTCCTGATGTACTGGCCTGTCTCCTGGTAGCGCCTCCATGCTCTGGACACTACGCTGACAGACACAGCAAACCTTCTTGCCACAGCTCGCATTGATGTGCCATCCTGGATGAGCTGCACTACCTGAGCCACTTGTGTGGGTTGTAGACTCCGTCTCATGCTACCACTAGAGTGAGAGCACCGCCAGCGTTCAAAAGTGACCAAAACATCAGCCAGGAAGCATAGGAACTGAGAAGTGGTCTGTGGTCACCACCTGCAGAATCACTCCTTTATTGAGGGTGTCTTGCTAATTGCCTATAATTTCCACCTTTTGTCTATTCCATTTGCACAACAGCATGTGCAATTTATTGTCAATCAGTGTTGCTTCCTAAGTGGACAGTTTGATTTCACAGAAGTGTGATTGACTTGGAGTTACATTGTGTTGTTTAAGTGTTCCCTTTATTTTTTTGAGCAGTGTATTTCAGTTTTTTATTTGTAAAAAATCTGCAAAAATTTATAAAAATCAGTTTTTTTGTCATTATGGGGTATTGTGTGTAGATTGATGAGGGAAAAAATGATTTAATTAATTTTAGAAGATGGCTGTAACGTAACAAAATGTGGAAAAGTCAAGTGGCCTGAATACTTTCCAAATGCACTGTATACATAATGTTAATATACCAAATTTCATGGCCCCATGTCCATCTATTCAGCCCTTATAGTCCTGTATGGTGCCATCTAGTAGGGTAGCGTGGCCGACTTTGAATGCAGCAACTAATCATTCTCAAATTCATTAGATGCTAGCGTTAATGCAATAACTGGAAGTCTATGGGTACCCATAGAATTCCAGGCATTGTGCTAATGCTAGTTAGCATCGGCTCTCAAAATTACAGTACCTCGAACTTCCTTCATACTGGACACAGAGACATAAATCACGAAGTATCCCTTTTAACATGTCTCATTGAGTCCCATTGAGACCAATGTCTCTTTTTCGAAGGAGCCCTGCATTACAAGAGCACCAAGCAATTACACAAGTTAGACACAAATACTTCAATTAAGACTGTGTGTCACGACTTCTGCCGAAGTCGTTGCCTCTCCTTGTTCGGGCGGTGTTCGGCGGTCGACGTCACCGGTCTTCTAGCCATCATCGATCCATTTTTCATTTTCCATTGGTTTTGTCTTGTCTTCCCACACACCTGTTTTCAATCCCATCCATTACCCATTGTGTATTTAACCCTCTGTTTCCCCTCATGTCTTTGTCAGAGATTGTTCTTTGTCAAGTGTTGTGTTTATGTGTATAGGTGTGCGACGGGTCATCGTACCCATATTTGTTTTATGTTTTCCTATGAGTGTTATGGAGCAGATTACTGGGACTATAATTAAAAAACTCCATTCTACACTCTATTTGACTCTCCTGCGCCTGACTTCCCTGCCACTTATACACGCAACTGTGACAGAATCTCTGACCAAAATATATGAAGTCAGCAGGAGAGGACACGACGCCCATGGAGGTGGAAAAGCGCGTTATGGAACAAGCGAAGGAGATTGACTGTTTGAGCGCCGTCATGGATCGCATTGTCCAGAATATGGATCGCTGGGAGAGACAGGGAGTTTCTCCAGCGCCTCCACTGCCACAACTGGGATTTACCTTTAACGCGTTTTCCCCACCTGAACCTAACAAAATCCGTTTACCCCTACCCACGGGTTACAACGGAGATACTGCCGGCTGCCAGGGTTTCCTCCTTAAACTGAACTTATATCTGGCCACGGTCTCCCCAGTACCATCCGACCGGGAGAAGAGTTCCGCCCTCGTCTCATGCCTCACCGGGAAAGCTCGGGAGTGGGCCAGCGCTGTGTGTAGAGAGGAGAATGCGGCGTTGGACCATTTTGAGGAGTTCACCCTTTATTTCAGGAGAGTATTCGACCATCCTCCCGAAGGGAAAACGGCGGGTGAGCTCCTCTATCATCTGAGGCAGGAGACGAGGAGTGCCCAGGAGTTTGCTTTGGAGTTTAGGACCTTGGCTGCCGGCGCTGGATGGAGCGACAGGGCCCTGATCGACCATTACCGTTGTAGCCTACGCGAGGACGTCCGTCGGGAGCTGGCCTGTAGAGACACCACCCTCAACTTCGACCAGCTGGTGGACATGTCCATCAGGCTGGACAACATGCTGGCTACTCGTGGACGTCTAGATCGGGGTCTGGTTGTTCCATCCTCCCGCACCCTCTCTCCCGAACCAATGGAATTGGGAGGGACGGTGCGCCGGGAGACCGGAGGGGGTTCCCGCTCGAGCACCATCTATGGTCGCAGAGATCACACTGCTGGTCGGTGCCGGGTTGGTTCCTCTGGGAATAGAGAAGGCAGGCAGGGCACTCTGGCATCACCCCAGGTGAGTAGGCACCATTCTCATCCAGAGCCCTCTGTTGCACTTATGTTTGTCTCTGTCACTTTTCCGGATTTTTCCCTGCATTCCCAGTATAAGGCGCTAGTAGATTCAGGCGCGGCTGGAAATTTCATTAATAAAAATTTAGCTCATAGTTTAGGGATCCCTATTGTGTCTGTGGATATGCCTTTCCCTATTCATGCCTTAGATAGTCGACCATTAGGGTCAGGTTTTATCAGGGAGGTCACCGCACCGTTGTATATGATAACGCAGGAGGGTCACAAGGAGAAGATTAGTCTTTTTCTTATTGATTCCCCTGCGTATTCTGTGGTGCTAGGTCTACCCTGGTTAGCGTGTCATAACCCCACTGTTTCTTGGCCACAGAGGGCTCTCACGGGGTGGTCGCGAGAGTGCTCAGGTAGGTGTTTAGGGGTTTCCGTTGGTGCTACTACGGTGGAAAGTCCAGACCAGGTCTCCACCGTGCACATTCCTCCAGAATATGCCGATTTGGCTCTCGCCTTCTGTAAAAAGAAGGCGACTCAATTACCACCCCATCGACAGGGGGATTGTGCGATAGATCTCCTGGTAGACGCTGCATATCCCAGGAGTCACGTGTATCCCCTGTCGCAAGCGGAGACGGTGGCTATGGATACATATATCTCTGAATCCCTGCGTCAGGGGTTCATTCAGCCATCCATTTCACCCGCCTCTTCGAGTTTCTTTTTTGTGAAGAAGAAGGATGGCGGTTTACGCCCGTGCATTGATTATCGAGGTCTCAATAAAATCACGGTGAAATATAGTTACCCGCTACCTCTGATAAATACAGTTATGGAGTCATTGCGCGGGGCACGCTTCTTCACAAAATTGGATCTCAGGAGTGCGTATAATCTGGTGCGTATTCGGAAGGGTGATGAGTGGAAGACGGCATTTAGCACCACCTCAGGTCATTATGAGTACCTGGTCATGCCATATGGGTTGATGAATGCTCCATCAGTCTTCCAATCATTTGTAGATGAGATCTTCAGGGACCTGCACGGGCAGGGTGTAGTGGTGTATATAGATGATATTCTGATATACTCCGCTACACGCGCCGAGCATGTGTCCCTGGTGCGCAGGGTGCTTGGTCGCCTGTTGGAGCATGATCTATATGTCAAGGCTGAGAAATGCTTGTTCTTCCAACAATCCATCTCCTTCCTAGGGCATCGGATTTCCACTTCAGGAGTGGAAATGGAGAGCGACCGCATTACAGCCGTGTGTAATTGGCCGACTCCAACCACGGTAAAGGAGGTGCAGCGCTTTTTGGGGTTTGCCAATTACTACCGGAGATTTATCCGGGGTTTTGGTCAGGTTGCGGCTCCCATTACCTCACTGCTAAAGGGGGGCCCGGTGCGCTTGCAGTGGTCGGCTGAGGCGAACAGGGCTTTTGGACACCTGAAGACTCTGTTTACCTCGGCGCCTGTGTTGGCTCATCCGGATCCCTCTTTGCCATTCATGGTAGAGGTGGACGCATCCGAAGCTGGGATAGGAGCAGTGCTCTCTCAGCGTTCGGGTGTGCCACTGAAGCTTCGCCCCTGTGCTTTCTTTTCGAAGAAGCTCAGCCCGGCGGAGCGAAACTATGATGTGGGGGACCGAGAGCTGTTAGCTGTCGTAGAAACCTTGAAGGTGTGGAGGCACTGGCTTGAGGGGGCTAAACACCCTTTTCTCATCTGGACTGACCACCGCAATCTGGAGTACATCCGGCAGGCGAAGAGAATGAATCCTCGCCAGGCAAGGTGGGCCATGTTTTTCACTCGTTTTGTGTTTACTCTTACTTACAGACCAGGCTCCCAGAACGTCAAGGCAGACGCATTGTCTCGGCTGTATGACACAGAGGAGCGGTCCATGGATCCCACTCCCATACTCCCAGCTTCGTGTTTGGTGGCGCCAGTAGTGTGGGAGCTGGACGCGGACATTGAGCGGGCGTCACGTGCAGAGCCCTCTCCTCCTGAGTGTCCAGCTGGTCGTCTGTACGTTCCGTCTGCTGTCCGCGACCGATTGATCTATTGGGCTCACACGTCACCCTCCTCTGGTCATCCTGGGATAGGTCGGACGATGCGCTGTCTTGATGGGAGGTACTGGTGGCCCACTTTAGCTAAGGACGTGAGGATTTATGTTTCCTCCTGCTCGGTGTGCGCCCAGTGCAAGGCTCCTAGACACCTGCCTAGAGGTAAGCTTCAACCTTTACCTGTTCCTCAACGGCCGTGGTCGCACCTGTCGGTGGATTTTTTGACTGATCTTCCACCTTCACAGGGTTACACCACGATCTTGGTCGTTGTGGATCGGTTTTCGAAGTCCTGTCGTCTCCTCCCTTTGCCCGGTCTCCCTACGGCCTTACAAACTGCAGAGGCCCTGTTTACACACGTTTTCCGGCACTATGGGGTGCCTGAGGATATAGTGTCTGATCGGGGTCCCCAGTTCACATCAAGGGTCTGGAAGGCGTTCATGGAACGTCTGGGGATCTCGGTTAGTCTTACCTCAGGTTTTCACCCCGAGAGTAATGGGCAGGTGGAGAGAGTTAACCAGGATGTGGGCAGGTTTCTGCGGTCCTATTGCCAGGACCGGCCGGGGGAGTGGGCGAAGTTCGTGCCCTGGGCAGAGATGGCCCAGAACTCGCTACGTCACTCCTCCACTAACCTTACTCCTTTTCAATGTGTATTAGGGTATCAGCCGGTTCTGGCTCCTTGGCATCAGAGTCAGACCGAGGCTCCTGCGGTGGACAATTGGTTTCGGCACGCTGAGGAAACCTGGGAGGCAGCCCACGTCCACCTTCAGCGTGCCATAAGGCGCCAGAAAATTGGCGCAGACCGTCGCCGCAGTGAGGCCCCGGTGTTCGCACCAGGGGACAGGGTCTGGCTCTCGACCCGAAACCTGCCCCTCCGCCTGCTCTGCCGGAAGCTGGGTCCGCGGTTTGTGGGGCCGTTTAAAGTCCTGAGGAGAGTGAACGAGGTTTGTTATAGGTTACAACTGCCCACTAATTACCGTATTAACCCCTCGTTCCATGTGTCTCTCCTCAGGCCGGTGGTGGCTGGCCCGCTCCAGGAGGCTGAAGTGCGTGAAGTTCCTCCACCTCCTCTAGACATCGAGGGGGTCCCGGCGTATTCTGTTCGATCCATTTTGGATTCGAGACGTCGGGCGAGGGGCCTTCAGTACCTCGTGGACTGGGAGGGGTACGGGCCGGAGGAGAGATGCTGGGTTCCGGTGGAGGACGTTTTAGATCCTTCCATGTTAAAAGAATTCCACCGCCTCCATCCGGATCGCCCTGCACCTCGCCCTCCGGGTCGTCCCCGAGGTCGGTGTCGACGCGCTGCTGGAGCCGCGCGTCAGGGGGGGGGGTAATGTCACGACTTCTGCCGAAGTCGTTGCCTCTCCTTGTTCGGGCGGTGTTCGGCGGTCGACGTCACCGGTCTTCTAGCCATCATCGATCCATTTTTCATTTTCCATTGGTTTTGTCTTGTCTTCCCACACACCTGTTTTCAATCCCATCCATTACCCATTGTGTATTTAACCCTCTGTTTCCCCTCATGTCTTTGTCAGAGATTGTTCTTTGTCAAGTGTTGTGTTTATGTGTATAGGTGTGCGACGGGTCATCGTACCCATATTTGTTTTATGTTTTCCTATGAGTGTTATGGAGCAGATTACTGGGACTATAATTAAAAAACTCCATTCTACACTCTATTTGACTCTCCTGCGCCTGACTTCCCTGCCACTTATACACGCAACTGTGACACTGTGTTTTAAAAGACAATTTATCAGTGATCCAAATGCCCAGGTATCTATAAGAAAGGACATGCTCCTAGTTATCCAGCAGGTATAATTAAAATATAATTACAATTAAAATGCTGTATGTTGAGGGGTATTTTCCCCAATATCATTTGTTGAATGTTTGTGATATTATGTCCGGATATGTTGAAATGCATATGAAATGTGTATGTATTAGCCATTGATATTGAAACTGGTGAAAAGGACTGATTGTTCATTTGTATTAATTGTTAATAGATGAAATACCTATTTAGGTGCTTTTTGGATTACCACAGTGTTTAGGGTTGGGCTTTTAACCTGTTCATGTGAAAATGTGTTTTTGGAACACTTCATATGTGATCACGTTTTCACATGTATAGTCTCATATTATCACGTTTCTTTACATGTTGTCACATGTTATCACATTAACTTCATATGTACGATCACATAACAAAAATGTTTTTTGGAACACTTCACATGTGAAATTCGTGTTTTTTCTGTAAGGGTAAGGCTGAAGTGTAAACTCAGCTGTGTGAGGAACTTATAGGAACTTATATGCACAATACCTAGTTTGAAGGTACTCTGCTTATTACGTTTATCTGCTTGTAATCTTGAAAGTCTATACAGTATGTCAGTGTTGTCAATGTCTTGTAAATACTAATGGATCCAGCTCACCATCTATAAATAAATACTACCATTTGCACCTGAATCCTACCTGACTCCTGATTCTTCACACCCCCCTGACAAGACCTACACACCTCAAAACCCTTTTTATTTAGGGTAACAGTGGGATAGTTTCCGTGGAGGATTGTACAGTTTCTGTGTGAAACAGAAGCACGGTAATACAACAAAATGTGTACTTGTTTTTTATCACATTACAGCACTGTTGAGTACGTCTTGATTGCATTGCAGTCCAATGTGCTATTTATAGAGGTAGTCTCCATCACTAGAGAAGCCCCACTCTCCCCTCACCTCTACTTTACCTCATACTGTAGCAGGATCCTATAGAAAAAGCAAGCTGTTAACTGTAACAGATACATTGCTGACATCGACTCATTGATGGCACTACAGTACGTTCAGATGAGTACAGCAGCTGCAGGCAGCAACACAAGGTCTGAGGATAGAGGTGAGTGTCTGTTCTGGAGAAAAATACTGTACCGTCAAGGGTTTCTTTCATACGGATTACTATCACATTCACAAAGCTGTCATATAGTTGTCAAGCTCCTATTACATACAGTATGCAAGGCCAGATATATTTCAGGGCCAAGGCCAGATATATTACAGGGCCAAGGCCAGATATATTACAGGGCCAAGGCCAGGTATATTACAGGGCCAAGGCCAGATATATTACAGGGCCAAGGCCAGATATATTACAGGGCCAAGGCCAGATATATTTCAGGGCCAAGGCCAGATATATTACAGGGCCAAGGCCAGATATATTACAGGGCCAAGACCAGATATATTTCAGGGCCAAGGCCAGATATATTACAGGGCCAAGGCCAGATATAGTACAGGGTCAAGGCCAGGTATATTACAGGGCCAAGGCCAGATATAGTACAGGGTCAAGGCCAGATAAATTACATGACCAAGGCCAGATATATTACAGGGCCAAGGCCAGATATAGTACAGGGTCAAGGCCAGATAAATTACATGGACAAGGCCAGACTGAACTGGGTTACTGTATCAACAAGCACAAAAAAATGACCGCATACAAACACAGAGAGAGAAACCAGTTGCACTAACACACATAGACCTATTATTGTGCGCACACACACACACACACACACACACACACACACACACACACACACACACACACACACACACACACACACACACACACACACACACACACACACACTCTGCCAGTCTCCTACTCCAGCCAACTGTCCATGGAGAGATGGAAGTGCTCAGACAAAGAGACAAATTAATTATTCAAGGAGCTCCCTGCAATCCATTACATCACATGTATTATGAAGGAGTCTGATCTACAGTGCCTCTTAAAAATCTATCATTCCCAATGATGATCCTAAAACAGCAGGTTAAAGCATTATGACCATCGACAAAGACTAGCTGATAGCTACAAAAACCTATTAAGTACAGTAGGTGCAAAAATATAACAGTAAAGGCAGTAGGTGTAACGTATTGTTGTAGTGTAAAATGAGAAATGTGTTTATATGTTTCTGTACATGATCCAACTCTGGGATTATTGAATTTACTTAATAAAAATGTATGGGTGAAATGAGTAATCCTCTATTAAAAAAATAGGACAAAATATAGCCAATCCAACAATACAATGACAGGCAACATAATGTGACTATCAAGTGCTGTGATCCATGTACAACATCAATAAAATACAAGAAGTATACTATCTGCCATTGATCAAGTGGTGCAATGATTCAGCATTTACCCATTCATGGCATTCAAGACATTGTAATGTGACTTGCCATCGGCCAGTGTACAGGTTTATGGAAGGCATGAATCATAAAACACATACACGCACACACACACACATATAGACATAAACACACATACGCACATATACACACGCACACACACACACACACACACACACACACACACACACACACACACACACACACACACACACACACACACACACACACACACACACGAACACATCAACACACCCACACGCATACACGCACACACACGCAAATCAATCAGTCATTCATGCATCCATTAGACATAGCTACCTCCATAGTAGTCAGGTTGCATCGATGGGTCCCAGCAAACCAGCCATCCGCAGAGCACTGGTCGATGTCAACATCCTGCAGATTGACATCCACTCGAACCACACCCCTAAAAACAGAGGAAGAAACAATGATGTACTACCAAAGCCAGTTACAGACTATCTATCTGTTATACAGTATATCTGACGGTACTTGTAAATATACAGTACTAGTCAGAAGTTTGGACACACCTACTCATTCAAGGGTTTTTCTTTATTTTCACTATTTTCACTAATATGGAATCATGTAATAACCAAAAAAGTGTTAAACAAATCAAAATATATTTAGTAGCCACCCTTTGCCTTATTGACAGCTTTGCACACTCTTGGCATTCTCTCAACCAGATTCACCTGGAATGCTTTTCCAACAGTCTTGAAGGAGTTCCCACATATATGCTGAGCACTTGTTGGCTGCTTTTCCTACACTCTGCGGTCAAACTCATCCCTAACCATCTCAATTGGGTTAGGTCGGGTGATTGTGGAGGCCATGTCATCTGATGCAGCACTCCATCACTCTCCTTGGTCAAATAGCCCTTACACAGCCTGGAGGTGTGTTTTGGGTCATTGTCCTTTTGAAAAACAAATGATAGTCCCACCAAGCGCAAACCAGATGGGATGGCGTATCGCTGCAAAATGGCGCCGACAGAGAATGCTGCCATACTTCTAGCTCTTAGGAAACTGCAGTATTTTGTTTTTTTATGTGTTATTTCTTACATTATTAGCCCAGAATATTTTTCTGTTATTTCATACAGCCGGGAAGAACTTTTGTATATCAGAGCGGTGGTAACTCACCAGCACTACCAGCATTACGACCAGGAATACAACTTTCCCGAATCGTATCCTTGTTTGTACCTCCCAGGGCAATTGAACTGATTCCAGAGGCTGAATCAAAACAGCGCCGGCGGAGGAGAGGTACCTGGAGTGGTCTTCTAGTCCAACTTAGGAGGCGCACACACCACCCACCGCTTCCGAGTATATTACTCGCCAATTATTTTCAGGATAATAAAGTTGATGAGCTCAGGGCAAGGATTTATTTCCAGAGAGACATCAGGGATTGTAACATACTCTGTTTCACGGAAACATGGCTCTCTCGGGATATACTGTTTGTGTCCGTCCAGCCAGTTAGGTTCTCAGTTCATCGCGGAGATAGGAATAAATATCTCTCCGGGAAGAAGAAGGGCAGGAGTGCATGTTTCATGATTAACGATTCATGGTGTGATTGTGATAACATACAGGAACTCAAGTCCTTTAGTTCACCCGACCTAGAATACCTCACAATTAAATGCTGACTGTATTACCTCCCAAGATAATTATCTTCGGTTATAGTCACATATATGTATATCCCCCCTCAAGCCGATACCACGACAGCTCTCAAAGAACTTCACTGGACTTTATGCAAATTGGGAACCACATATCCTGAGAACGCATTTATCATAGCTGGGGATTTTAACAAAGCAAATTTGAAAACATTGACTGTGGTACTCGCGCTGCTAAAACACTCGACCACTGCTACTCCAACTTCCGGGATGCCTACAAGGCCCTCCCCCGCCCTCCTTTTGGGAAATCTGATCACGACTCCATTTTGCTCCTCCCTTCCTATAGGCAGAAACTCAAACAGGAAGTACCGGCGCTAAGGACTATTCAACGCTGGTCGGACCAATTGGAATCCACTGGGATATGTTCCGGGTAGCCTCTAAGAATAATATCTACGCATATACTGATACGGCAACTGAGTTTATCAGGAACTGTATATGTTGTACCCACTGTGACTATTAAAACCTACCCAAACCAGAAACCGTGGATAGATGGAAGCATACGTGCAAAACTGAAAGTGCCACCCATTGCATTCAACCATGGCAAGGTTACTGGGAATATGACCGAATACAAACAGAGTAGTTATTCCCTCGAAAACGAGCCACGTCGCGGACACCGATGTCTTGCTTCCGGACAAGCTAAACACCTTCTTCGCCTGCTTTGAGGACAACACAATGCCACTGATGCGGCCCGCTACCAAGGACTGTGGGCTCTCCTTCTCCGTGGCCGACGTGAGTAAGACACTTAAACGTGTTAACCCTCGCAAGGTGGCATCCCTAGCCGTGTCCTCAGAGGATGCACAGACCAGCTGGCTGGAGTGTTTACGGACATATTCACTCTCTCCTTATCCCAGTCTACTGTCCCCACATGTTTCTAGATGTCCACCATTGTTCCTCTACCCAAGAAAGCAAAGGTTTCTGAACTAAATTACTATCGCCCCGTAGCACTCACTTCTGTCATCATAAAGTGCTTCGAGAGACTAGTCAAGGATCATATCACCTCTACCTTACCTGACACACTAGACCCACTTCAATTTGCTTACCGCCCCAATAGATCCACAGACGATGCAATCGCCATCGCACTGCACACTGTTCTATACTATCTGGACAGGAGGAATACCGATGTAAGAATGCTGTTCATTGACTATAGCTAAGCATTCAACACCATAGTATCCTCTAAGCTCATCATTAAGCTTGAGGCCATGGGTCTGAACCCCACCCTGTTCAATTGGGTCCTGGACTTCCTGACGGGCCATCCCCAGGTGGTGAAGTTAGGAAAAAACACCTCCACTTTGCTGATACTCAACACTGGGGCTTGCTCAGCCCCATCCTGTACTCCCTGTTCACCCATGCCTGTGTGGCCTCACACGCCTCCAACTCAATCATCAAGTTTGCAGACGACACAACAGTAGTAGCCCTGACTACGAACAATAACGAGATAGCCTACAGGGAGGAGGTGAGGGCCCTGGAAGTGTGGTGCCAGGAAAATAAGCTCTCACCCAACCTCGACAAAACAAAGGAGTTGATCGTGGACTTCAGGAAACAACAGCGGGAGCATCCCCCTATCCATTTAGACAGGACCGCAATGGAGAAGGTGGAAAGCTTCAAGTTTCTCAGCGTACATGTCATTGACAAACTGAAATGGTCCACCCACAAAGACAGCGTGGTGAAGAAGGCGCAACAGCGCCTCTTCAACCTTAGGAGCCTGAAGAAATTTGGCTTGGCACCTAAAACCCTCACAAACTTTTACAGATGCACAATTGAGAGCATCCTGTCGGGCTGTATCACCGCCTGGTATGGCAACTGCACTGCCCGCAACAGCAGGGATCTCCAGAGGGTGGTGCGGTCTGCCTAACGCATCACCGGGGGCAAACTACTTGCCCTCCAGGACACCTACAGCAGCCGATGTCACAGGAAGGCCAAAAAGATCATCAAGGACAACAACCACCCAAGCCACAGCTTGTTCACCCCGTTATCATTCAGAAGCCGATGTCAGTACAGGTGCATCAAAGCTGGGACCGAGAGACTGAATAACAGCTTCTATCTCAAGGCCATCAGACTGTTAAATTCTGTTAAATAGCCATCACTAGCACATTAGAGGTTGCTGCTCTATATACACAGACTTGGAATCACTGGCCACTTTAATAATGGAACACTAGTCACTTTAATAAAGTTTACACATTTTGTATTACTCATCTCATGTGTATATACTGTATTCTATCATATTCTACTGTATCTAAGTCTATGCCGCTCTGATATTGCTCGCCCAATATTTATATATTCTTAATTCCATTCCTTTAAATTAGATTTGTGTGTATTGTTGTGAAATTGTTAGATATTACTGTCAGATATTACTGCACTGTTAAAGCTAGAAACACAAGCATTTCGCTACACACGCCATAACATCTGCTAAACATGTGTATGTGACAAATAAAATGTGATTTGATTTTTGGTAGCCATGCTAGTTAAGTGTGCCTTGAATTCTAAACAAATCACAGACAGTGTCAACAGCAAAACACCCCCACACCATCACACCTCCTCCTCCATGCTTCAAGGTGGGAACCACACATGTGGAGATCATCCGTTCACCTACTCTGTTTCTCACAAAGACACGGCGGTTGGAACCAAACATGTCAAATTTGGACTCATCAGACCAAAGGACAGATTTCCATCGTTCTAATGCCCATTGCTCGTGTTTCTTGGCCCAAGCAAGTCTCTTCTTCTTATCGGTGTCCTTTAGTAGTGGTGTCTTCGCAGTAATTCGACCATGAAGGCCTGATTCACGAAGTCTCTTCTGAACAGTTTATGTCGAGATGTGTCTGTTACTTGAACTCTGGTGAAGCATTTATTTGGGCTGGTAACTCTAATGAACTTATCCTCTGCAGCAGAGGTAACTCTGGGTCTTCCTTTCCTATGGTGGTCCTCATGAGAGCCAGTTTCATCATAGCGCTTGATGGTTTTTGAGACTACACTTGAAGAAACTTTCAAGGTTCTTGAAATTTTCCGGATTGACTGACTTTCATGTCTTAAAGTAATGATGGACTGTGATTTCTCTTCTCTTATTTGAGCTGTTCTTGCCATAATATGGACTTGGTATTTTACCAAATATGGCTATCTTCTGTATACCACCACTACCTTGTCACAACACAACTGATTACCTCAAACGCATTAAGGACAGAAATTCCACAAATTAACTTTTAATAAGGCACACCTGTTAATTGAAATGCATTCCAGGTGACTACCTCATGAAGCTGGATGAGAGAATGTCAAGAATGTGCGAAGCTGTCAAGGCAAAGGGTGGCTACTTTGAAGAATCTCAAATATAAATATATTTTGATTTGTTTAAAACTTTTTTGGTTACTACATGATTCCATTTATGTTATTTCATAGTTTTGATGTCTTCACTATTATTCTACAATGTAGAAAATAGTAAAAATAAATAAAAACCCTTGAATGAGTAGATCTGTCCAAATTTTTCACTGGTACTGTATCTATAAGAAAAACTTCCTGAACTAGTACTACAAAGTAAACACTACTTCTAATCTGTATAAATACGTATTTACAATAACCCTTGTTGGAGTTATTACTAGTAATTGGTATTAGACACGTTGCAGTAACATGCATAGAAATCATTGTACAATTATAGGAAACGTTTGGCTGGAGGCGAAACACTTAGCGCAAGGTTGATGAAGAAGTGAACCTGCTACTGAAAATGGAAAGGCAGGAGCTTGTAAGGCCAATAATGACATTTCACTGAACTGCAACAGCATTCTGTCATCGACTGGCTGTAATCCCCTCTCGAACACACATGCATATGCACATACGAACACACACACACACATATGTGCACACACACAAATGTGCAAACAGAGATGTATGTACGTGTGCACTCACACTCACCACAAGGGCGGTATTTCCCCAGTTTCTTAGGTAGGTTACATAGACGGATGGGTTGTTTAGCAACAAAACTTATGCGTGTGCAACTTTAGGGCAAAACAGCTGTCATCTCCAAAGGCTTATTGATTGAGAACATTTGAACTATATTTTGTCTCCAAATGTTTATTGAAAACATAAATACATTTTCACAATAAGTACTTGTTGTCTTTCAAATACATTGTTACAGTTGACACCTACAGCACCCGATGTCACAGGAAGGCAAAAAAGATCATCAAGGACAATAACCACCCGAGCCACTACCTGTTCACCCCGCTTCCATCCAGAAGGCTAGGTCAGTACATGTGCATCAAAGCTGGGACAGAGAGATTGAAAAACAGCTTCTATCTCAAGGCCATTAGATTGTTAAACAGCCACCACTAGCACAGAGAGGCGGCTGCCTCCCTACAGACTTGATATCATTGGCCACTTTAAAACATGGAACATTAGTCACTTTAATAGTGCCACTTTAAGAATGTTTACATACCTCACATTATTCATCTCATATGTATATACTGTATCCTACACTATATGTATATAATGTCTACTATATCCTTCAATATCTATTCTTTACTATCTATTGCATCTTAGCCGCTCTGTTACTGCTCATCCATATATTTTAAACGTATATATTCTTATTCCATTCCTTTACTAGATTGTGTGTATTAGGTTTTGTTGTGGAATTGTTTGATATTACCTGTTTACTAACCATGTGTATGTGACCAATACACTTTGATTTGATTTGATGTTACGAATTTGCAAAACGTATGATATGTTACAAATTCAAGTTTGTTGTGGTAAACCATACCAAACGTAACATAGCATACTAATTTGAGTGTCCCGGATTTAGCTTTACTATGTTACGTCTAGTCTATGAGACCAAGCTGGTCTATATGTAAGACAAAAAATGGACACCACTATCCATGTACCATTATCTTGTGATTTTTTGACAGAGAAAAAAACGAACAAGGTCCCTACACCTGCAGATTTGTTAACTAGGCTTTACCGTGCTTATGATTTCTAATGGTTTTTTTGCCCCCAGTGCCATAGAATAATGCTCCTGTGTAATACACTTTTAGAAAAAAGGAGAACCCTTTGAATAACCATTTTTGGTTCCAGGTAGAATATTTTGGTTCCAGGTAGAACCCTTTTGGGTTCCATGTAAAATCCTTTACACAGGCGGTTCTACATGGAACCCAAAATAGTTTTAATTGGAAGCAAAAAAGGTTGTCCTACGGGAACAGCCAAAAAAAACTTTTGTAACCCTTTTTTCTAAGAGTGTATCAATAACAGATAACCATTTCCAACCCAGCACTCATTCCTAATGACAAGTCATCCTTATACCTCCCTCCTCAACAATAAGAGCTGAGGAAATTTGTATATTTTTCTAATTTATGGTAATGAAGAGGAGCTATTCCAGTAGACTTCCAGTCATTGCGCTAACGCTAGATAGCAATGGGTTGGGAAACTACCTTCAACTTCCTTCAAACTGCACGCAGAGACATAAAAATGGATTGATTGACAAAATCTCATACTATCCCTTTAACATGGGAGAATCTCATGAAATAGTGTTTGACCTGTAGTTGGTTAGATCCATGAGGCTTATGAGGACGGTGAGTTCCGATGGGAGAGAGGATATCGGAGGTTGACTGCGCTATTCAGTCACAGTACGCTGCTATCTTTTCACCTTGTTTATTTTTACTCTAGGTGCAGCAGGTGTTTGCACCTGATTTACCTGCACCTGCTGTTGGCAACCTCACTGTGATTTGGAGAACAGCTTGGCACAAGCAGATACCGACAGAGATGAGAAAAGAAAAAAGGTGCAATTTCTCCGTCCTCCTATGATGCTACCAGCTGCTGCCAAAACTAGATACCGGTAAACGATATTTTGAAAATAATGCATTTCAATGTTCTGCCTCTGACACAATCATACAATCATTCAGTCTCAACTACCTAAAAAGTAATATTTGGATGTGTACATAAATTGATACTATGTACTAGGACATATTAATATTACTCCTAGTACTTCTTCCAGTCACACACACAAGCACATACACATGTTGCTATGAATGTTGCTGGTGAAGCACCTTCTCCAGGTCCAAGTGAACTGGTTTATAGTGTACGCAGTGGACATAATGTGATGTGTGGACAAACACTACCTACCTACAGTATGCCATTATTTATAACTCTTGCTACGACCTCACCTGACCCACACCCCCAGCCAGTGCTCAGATAACAAGACATTGCTTTCCCACCAAACAAAAAAGTATGTTCTGCCCTCTGGATCCTGAGATAACACACTGTCTGCTTGTCACATCTTGTCCAAAATACCCTGAAAAGATTCATTTGGATTTTTTCTTCCGAATTTATCCATCTCTTTTAGAGCCTAAGAGAAATACCCCAGGCAATTTTCAGCAGCCGAGCCAAAGCGGCCATATGGTACGCAAAAAGTCTCAAGCACGTGCAGTTTTCCGAAGCGTCCAAATGCCTAGAACCATGGCTCTATCCGACAGAGGCAGTGAATGAATAAAAACGACACCGTTGGAGTGCAATTTAATCTGGGCAGCCACAAGGAGCAGGCTCCAAAGGCATCATAGTGGTCATTGGGCCCTCAGGCACAAAGGCTGAAAGATCACAGGGAACAGGAAAGAGTCTTGTCCCAGGAATCAGAGAGCTCTCTTTTTTCCTCCATCTCCATTCATTGCGGGTTCTAAAGAACAGTGGGAGAAAGGATGAGCATCGGACAGGGGGGTTCCACTTCCTCTAATGGACCAGTCAGCCACAATGCCGTGCTAATATTAGCCTACGTATGCGAGGATATTGGAAATTTTATCAAAGCCTATTTGTTGATAACTAGGACAGGGGAATTTATAACAGAATTTTTCCGACAAAACATAGGTACAGCACATCCCCTTATTGTATAGGATACTTTTAAATGTGCCTTTAGAGGCCATTCAATTCAGTACTCATCAATAAAACAAATGCATAATTTGTCAAAAGAGTCCATATTAACAAAGGAAATAGAAGGTCTAACAGAACAGATAGATAGCGATAAAAACTATACCATAGAGGCTCAGAATAAGTTAGAGGAAAAACTAAAAGAAATGCAGGAACTTATTCAAGAAAGAAAGTATAATATATTATAAAAAATAAAACAAACTTGATGGAATATACTAAATACTTTTTTCATCTTCAACATATAAATGCTACCAAAAATAATTTACTGAAACTTGTCACCCATGATTCACCAAATTAGATTTTGAAAGAGGAAGCAATTTGTTTTCGTTTCAGTCTCCTCCATCTCCTCTAACTGAAGCTAATTGTATGGACTTTTGTTCTATTAATAATGTAAAATTAACAGTTGTACAGAAAGACTCATGTGAAGGCAGAGGAGGAACTTCTTGATGCTATTAAAGACTTTAAGACCGGGAAAACTCCAGGGCTGGATGGCATACCAGTTGAGGTATACCAAACTTTGATATACTCAGAGGACCATTACTAGCATGTTTAACCTCTCCGATGTAAATGGTAGATTATCAGACACTCAACAAGAAGGTCTGATTTAATTATTACTGAAGCAGGATAAAAGTGGTAAATACAAAGATCCAGTCCATTTAAAAAATTGGAGACGCCTTACACTTCAGTGTTGTGATGCAAAAATTCTAGCAAAATGTATAGCGCATAGAATTGAAAAGGTATTGTCAGATAATATTCATTCTAATCTGACAGTTTTTTTTACATGGATGATACATTGGAGATAATATAAGACAAGTACTGGAAACAATAGAACACTATGAAAAATCTGGGAAACCAGGTCTGCTATTCATAACTGACTTTGAAAAAGCTTTTGATAAAGTACGACTGGAGTTTATACATCAATGCCTGGAATATTTCAATTTTGGAGAATCTCTTATAAAATGGGTTGAAGTCATGTATAGTAACGCTAGGTGTAAAATATTAAATAATGGCTACTTCCCAGAAAGTTTTAAACTGTGAAGAGGAGTAAAACAAGGTGGTCCACTATTGGCATTTCTATTTATTATGGCCATTGAAATGTTAGCTATTAAAATCAGATCCAACAATAATATCAAGGGGTTAGAAACACAGGGCTTAAAAACAAAGGTGTCATTGTACGCTGAAATCCACTATTTGGATCCCTCCACAGCCTCATAGAGGATCTAGATACTTTTTCTAACCTCTCTGGATTACAACCAAATTATGTGTACTATATTATTTATTGGATCACAAAAAAATGCTACTTTTACATTGCTGTCTAGTTTACCAGTAAAATGGTCTGAGGTGGACATACTCTGGATACATATTCCGAAATAAATAAATGATCTCATTCCAATACATTTTTAAAGAAAGTTAGCAAAAATAGACAAGATCTTACTACCATGGAAAGGAAAATACCTGTCTATTTGTGGAAAAATCACCCTGACTCTTTAGTCATATCCCAGTTTACCTACAGTACATGGGGGAATACAACCTTCCCAGCTCTGCAGATTTTGCTGCAAAGAGACAGAATCATTAGATTTTTATTTTGGTACCGTCCATATGTAGCTTGTTTTTGGTCACAGGTCCAGGAATGGCTGAAGATTGCAACATTTACCTGGAGCTGACTCTGCAGATAGCTACTGGGTGATCTGAAAAGTCATAGTCAATCGATCAATAATATAATAATACTTTTAGCAAAAATGTTTATTTTTAATTTTACAATCTGTAGAAATTATGAGAGTAGAAAGGTTCAGACTTTTTGTAAAACATAGCACAGTTGAAAAATATATAGCAAATAGAAATCCAATATCAATGGTGAGATAGATGGGAGGGGTTGAATGGATCTGAAGGTTGGGACTAATAACAACTAATAACAACAAGATAACTAATGTAAAACATACTGTGTCCGTAAAACGTATATACACTGTAGGTTCAAGACTTTTGTGAAATAAATAGATGGGAGAGGTTGAGGTTAGAGGAAGGACAGGAGTGAAAACAAACAAAATATAATTATTTTAAAATAGACTGTGCCCATAAAATGTATATAGTATGAAACAAAAATAGAACTGTTTGGCCATAATGACCATCGTTATGTTTGGAGGAAAAAGGGGGACGCTTGCAAGCCGAAAAACACCATCCCAACTGTGAAGCACGGGGGTGGCAGCAACATGTTGTGGGGGTGCTTTGCTGCAGGAGGGACTGGTGCACTTCACAAAATAGATGGCATCATGAGGAAAGAAAATTATGTGGATATATTGAAGCAGCATCTCAAGACATTAGTCAGGAAGTTAAAGCTTGGGTCGCAAATGGGTCTTCCAAATGGACAATGACTCACTCCGAGCATACTTCCAAAGTTGTGGCAAAATGGCTTAAGGACAACAAAGTCAAGGTATTGGAGTGGCCATCACAAAACCCTGAACTCAATCCCATATAAAATTTGTGGGCAGAACTGAAAAAGCGTGTGTGAGCAAGGATGCCTACAAACCTGACTCAGTTACACCAGCTCTGTCAGGAGGAATGGGCCAAAATTCACCTAACTTATTGTGGGAAGCTTGTGGAAGGCTACCCAAAACGTTTGACCCAAGTTAAACATTTTAAAGGCAATGCTACCAAATACTAATTGAGTGTATGTAAACTTCTGATCCACTGGGAATGTGATGAAAGAAATCAAAGCTGAGATAAATCATCCTCTCTACTATTATTCTGAACTTTACATTCTTAAAATAAAGTGGTGATCCTAACTGACCTAAGACAGGTAATTTTTTACTAGGAGTAAATGTCAGGAATTGTGAAAAACTGAGTTTAAATGTATTTGGCTGAGGTGTATGTAAACTTCTGACTTCAACAGTATGTATGTATTTAACCTTTATTTAACTAGGCAAGTCAGTTAAGAACAAATTCTTATTTTCAATGACAGCCTAGGAACAGTGGGTTAACTGCCTTGTTCAGGGGCAGAACAACAGATTTTTGCCTTGTCAGCTCAGGGATTCGATCTTGCATTTCGGTTGCAAGTCCAACGCTCTAACCACTAGGCTACCTGCCAACCCATACATATGTGTACGTATGTATATGTATTGGCATATTTTTTTTTGCAAATATATATATATATATATTATACTTGCAAAATAATATATGGGGGATTGGATGGAAGATACAATCTCTCTGCAATATTAAAACTGATCTACCCCCTAAAAAATATAATATATAATATTAGCCCACGTACTTTGAAGTCTCTTCCACATGTTTCAAAGTCAATATGCTAATATGTGCAGTGATTTGCAGAAATGCTGAGACCTAATGCTAAATGGATCAGAATAGTCATCAAAAAGAAAGGAGGACCAAGGCACTCTTCATATAATTAATTAAAATGCCTTTATTTGTATGGCATGTTCTATGGAAATCAAGTTTAAAAACTCCAACGTGTTTCAGCTGCATGGCCTTCGTCAGAGAGTACAAAGATATGATAATACAATGTCCTCTTTAGAACAGCTTTTTTCAATCAACCCTGATTTGAAGAAGGAGTGGTTAAAGAATGCATTGAACAACACCTAGCAAGCAATACTATACACATTAAAAAGTGAAATACTGTAGATATGTTATCAAAAATGCAACTCAAGGCTAGACGCATCAGAACCCCTAGAAAGGTAGTTCTAACCTTGAATATGACTGGGCCAAGTGCTACGAATAGGAGAGCCATCTATTTTATAGTACACTAGATCACAGCAGACATGGACCACTACAGTCTAAACATAGCTGAGGGCAATAGAGCAAAATGTCCACTAGATGACAGCAAATGGACCTCTCACGACCCTACAGGAAAGGTAAGATATCCATATCTTCATTTAAACCAGGGTACTTAGTGGCCTGTAGTTTGTAAATCCCAAAACTTTCCCTTTGGTTTAGCTGTTTAAGATGACCCCTTTTTCTAATTGAGGCCAGAACATGATCAATACCCATAGCTTGTAGGGAGGCAGGATCGCCATGGTGTAAGGACTTGTAGTGCCTTGCCATGGGGTAGTCTTCATTGCCTACCCGTATGGCGTACTTGTGGTCCACTAAGTGGTCTTGAAGGCGCCTCTTGGTCCGTCCAATGTAGAACACCTTGCACTGTGGACGTTCAAATTGGAGATGACATGAGTGGTTTTGGGGGCAGAATAGTCGTTCAGAATTGTCTTTAAAATCCTAAAGCTTATACTAACTAGAAAGACCAAGAGCAAAAAAATTGTTATGTTCTCCAATGGTCAAATGGTTTCCATTAGAGAACTATGTAGCCGGCTTTCAGTTTGGCTTAGCAGCTGACTGCTATCTGGACAGCTTGACTGCTACGGGACATCCCACTGTCCTCCAGAGTGGGAGCACAGTGAGGTGCCAATAGCATCTGCTGAGATGGTGGCCTTCCAGAAACAGCTAGTAAGGAAGCCCCAGTATGCCTCTAGCTAAGTGGAATAATATGCTAGTAAGCTGTGAAGATCAGAGAGGACAGAAAATTATCATTTTGACAGCCATACTCTCTGGGATCAGGGACTTCAAATTGCAACAAACACAAAACCTACCGTAATGTTGCAATAACGTTATGCCAGGGTAAATTATATGGTTTACAGCGCTGTAGCAACGTTGTATTTGACATGTGCAATGGCTAGCTAACAATCCCTAGGATTTACCTACATTTTCCATTGATGTCATGGCTCCACTGCTCAGTAAGGTTACTTGTCAATACTCTGTTGCCAATCAGGTAAATGTGAACAGTGAGTAAACGGCTGAGGCTCATTGGACACACAAAAACACGACTTCCCCTACATAGAGAGAGAAAGCAATTAATAATAACCATTTCATTAATAATAACCATCTCAGTGGTTTTATTCATGATAATCAAATCACCATCTGTTGTTGCATGACAGATCGCCTACAGGGATTTTAATCCTGTAATGTCTTTAGATTTATCCCCATGTAATCTTTTGCAGAGAGCTAGAGCTGTAATACAGTAGAGAAGGCCTAATGAGAGATGTGTTTGGGCTGGCTAGTTAGGGGTAAAGATACATGCTGTAAACAATATAGGGCGTAATAAAGGCTAAACAATTCAGCTATGGCCATGTTTCTGCATGTTTAGCTGAACTAAAAGTAATGGTGAGATTATCTTAAATTTGATCTTCTCAATACTATGGATACTTTCACTTTTCATTAATTTGATAAAGATGGGGGTATTGCTCAATCATCTCAATCATTTCTGGGTTACGGTCTAAAGAAAAGAGGGTTGACGTGAGGGTGTTTAAAGTGCAGTGCCGCTATGACAGAGAAGCGAGAGCACTCAAGAGAATGGCGTTCAGTGCTTTCTGTGACATTAAAGTCGCCATGGGCGTTCCGTCTGCTTTGATGACCAGCGACAGAACTCTATAAAATGACCCCGGTTGCGTTGCTTCATGGAGGCAGCAGCGGCGGAGCCCAGCCAGCGGCTAGCTGGTCACATTAGTCTCTGCTTGTCCTGTCAGGTTAATAGATTTCCATCACATTGGAGACATTTTCCCAGAAAAAATCGGACATTGTGATCATTCTTTGACATAATGCATAAGGTGTTGTGCTCTTCTGAAAGATATGATATATTTGGTTATATGTGGGCAAGCATGTGACTTGGGCTGGCTAAACAAATTACTTTTGGTCAGAGGAGCTTTGATTGAATACAGCACATGAAGAAGTGACCATGTATATTATGCCTGGCTTAGTGTATTGTCATCATGGCAGTGCCAAGATATTACCACTGCATACTGTATATAACTATATTAAATGGTTGTCCTTGTCTCCTCTCTACACTTAGAAAAAAAGGTGCTATCTAGAACCTAAAAGGGTTCTTCGGCTGTCGCCATAGGAGAACCTTTGAAGAACCATTTTTGGTTCCAGATAGAACCTTTTACACAGAGGGTTCTACATGGAACCCAAAAGAGTTCTACCTTGAACCAAAAAACGGTTCTAACTGGATCCAAAAACGGTTCTCCTATGGGGACAGCCGAAGAAGCCTTTCGGAACCCTTTTTTCCCAAGCGTGTACTCTACCTCATCCATTCTCTAACACTCATTTTCTAGTCTACAGTACATTTGTATCTTGAATAGAGTAATAAACGTGTAGATAGTATATCGGTCATGATCCTTCTTGTTCTTTTCTTTGTATTACTACAGTAGTGTGCATAATGAATGGATTTGCAATCACATTAACAGAGTAGAGAATCTATGTTTTCATGGGGTCTTTTCAACTCAAAGCTCCTCTGAATGTCTATTCAAACTGATGTAATCGAGACACCGCATTGTGAAACTAGATGGACTAATGTATCCAACCGTGCAATCACGGCTTGAATATTGGCCTGTCAATATTCAAGGAAAGTTGTTCCTAGTACCTGCGATAATGTGCACAAATGAAAACAAATCTTATTTTAAAGGACTCCAAATGTCAAGCAAAGAGAGGTTAATCCCTTCATTATATGTTATCCTCTAACACTGAGTTCAGTTGCTTACTGGGAATAAAGTCAATCCAAGTACATGAGATGAAAACTATTTGTTTAGAAGGTGCTAATTATATGGTCAAAAGGGAAGGACACTTTTCCTTGCTGGGTTCTTACCAGCTTGATCAGAATGGGAGCGTGAGCTCCCTTACAAGGAAAAACATGAAAAAATCCTGGTGTACCAGTCAAAATTTTGGACACACCTACTCATTCAGGGGCGGCAGGTAGCCTAGTGGTGAGAGCGTTGGGCCAGTAATTAAAGGTTGCTAGATCAAATCCCTGAGCTGCGTAGATAAAAATCTGTCGTTCTGCCCTTGATCAAGGCAGTTAACCTAATGTTCCTAGGACGTCATTGTAAATAAGAATTTGTTCTTAACTGACTTGCCTGGTTAAATAAAAATCCAGGGTTTTTATTTATTTTTATTATTTTCTACATTGTAGAATAATAGTGAAGACATCAAAACTATGAAATAACACATATGGAATCATCTAGTAACCAAAAAAGTATTAAACACATTTTATATTTGAGATTCTTCAAAGTACCCACCCTTTGCCTTGATGACAGCTTTGCACACTCTTGGCATTCTCTCAACCAGCTTCACCTGGAATGCTTTTCCAACTGCCTTGAAGGAGTTCCCACATATGCTGAGCACTTGTTGGCTGCTTTTCCTTCACTCTGCGGTCCAACTCATCCCAAACCATCTCAATTGGGATGAGGTCGGGGGATTGTGGAGGCCAGGTCATCTGATGCAGCCCAAACAATGAAAAACAGCACCAGACCATTATTTATCCTCAACCAAACTTTACAGTTGGCACTATGCATTTGGGCAGGTAGAGTTCTCCTGGCATCCGCCAAATCCAGATTTGTCCATTGGACTGCCAGATGGTGAAGCATGATTCATCACTCCAGAGAACGTGTTTCCACTGCTCAAGAGTCCAATGGCAGCGAGCTTTACACCACTCCAGCCGACGCTTGGCATTGTGCATGGTGATCTTAGGCTTGTGTGCGGCTGCTCGGCCATGGAAACCCATTTCATGAAGCTCCCGAGAAAACAGTTATTGTGATGACGTTGCTTCCAGAGGCAGTTTGGAACTTGGTAGTGAGTGTTGCAACCGAGGACAGGCGATTTTGTTATTTTGTTTTTGTAATGCGCTTCAGCACTCAGCGGTCCCGTTCTATGAGCTTGTGTGGCCTACCACTTTGCGGCTGAGCCGTTGTTGCTCCTAGACATTTCCACTTCCCAATAACAGCACTTAGAGTTGACTGGGGCACCTCTAGCAGAGCAGAAATTTGAGGAACTGACTTGTTGGAAAGGTGGCATCCTATGACAGTATCACATTGAAAGTCACTGAGCTCTTCAGTAAGGCCATTCTACTGCCAATGTTTGTCTATGGAGATTTCATGGCTGTGTGCTCGATTTTATGCACCTGTCAGCAACTGGTGTGGCTGAAATAGGAAAATCTACTAATTTGAAAGGGGTGTTTAAGACACAGATCTCCAGTGTTAATCTGCTAAATTGTAATTATTCGCTCCTATGGCCTATTTATTGCCCAACTCCTCATGCCTTTTGCACACACTGTATATGGACTTTCTTTTTTCTACTATGTTATTGGTTTGTTTATTGTTTACTCCATGTGTAACTCTGTGTTGTTGTCTGTGTCACACTGCTTTGCTTTATCTTGGCCAGGTCGCAGTTGTAAATGAGAACTTGTTCTCAACTAGCTTACCTGGGTAAATAAAGGTGAAATATATATATATTTTTTTTTTAAATACATCTTTCACAACTTCCAGCTACGTCTTGTCGCCCATCCAGGGACAGACCCTGCTTAGCTTCAGAGGCAAACCAGCAGTGCTATGCCGTGTGCTATGTTGCTGGAATGAACGTGCCAAAACTTGCAAATGGAAAAAAGGCAGCGAAAGCTAAGGTCAGTGTAACATAACCAAAGATAGGGAATATTGCAGGGAAAAGGGAGGCGTTTTATTTCACCCAAACAATGGTACAACCTAATTAACATAATAAAAACATCCCCATCAAAATCTGTCCCTTTAAGCTAGAGATATATTTTTTTGCATGGGCTGCGTCTCAATCCACCGCATCCGCCGATATCACCCTTGGGCATCTGTGGTGAAAGGTGACAGAGCTAGAGCTGTGTTTATCAGACCATGAGACATCCCGAAAATCGGTCTTGTCGCATAAAAGTCTGTAGCATCCAAACGGTTTCGCCTACAAAGCACGCTACTGAAAGCTGAGACTCTCACTAACATGATGGTTTTCTCCGTTTTGCTCTAGGATGCCCAGAAACCTCACAAGACTCCTCTTCTGCCAACTTCTGTCTGTAGTTTCCGCACAGTTTAGGCCACAAACTTATATGAATGGAAATATATATGGAGATCGTTTAGTGCCTAAAATAAGCGGATAAATACATGTACAAATACACTACTTTCTCTCTCTCTCTCTCTGTCTCTCTTACACACACACTCATCCCCGATGGGTATAGCTAAGGGCCAGAACTGTACAGATAGCATGTCTCTACACACTGTTCTAACTACACCCTGTGGCCTCCCTCTTGTCCCCTGTGGCAAATGTTGATGAATTGAGAGGATGTTCAAAGTGTGAGCTCACACACCTCCATGTGAGCAGGTTGATCTGCCACACACACATCCACCCGTGTTCATATAGACACACACTCATTCTACTGTACCAATCTGCTGTACCGTATAGGGACAGATTAGTAAGTGTTTGCACCACTACAAAGTTTACTCAAATCTACTTTGAATAACTGTAGAAAGACATTGACTTATTCACAGTTTCCCTCTCCGTGTTGTGGGCAACAATTTTAACATGAGGCACAATTCCCAAATTCAGAATGAGTGCATTATTAGTAAAAACTAAAAGTAGCTGTTGAAGAATTAAAGGACTGGAATCAAGATGGCCAAGGGTTGTTGTTGAACATCTTTCATTATTAATTCATCATTGTATTGATTGCGTATTGATCTGGATAGGGGACTAAGAAGTGATGTCTGACGCAGTATATTAGCAAACATTTCCCCCTTTGTATCTGTGTACGGGGGAGGTAAGGGACAGAAAGGTTTTAAGAGAATATATATAGAGGTAATTGAACATCACACAATTCAAAGAGAAAGTGGAGGGAAGGGGGTCACAAAACAAAATGTTGACTAAGTAAAAACCTGATGAACCACATGTCATCTTATAACCAGATAGGCCTATCCTCTGTGTTAAACAAAAGGTAACACAGCAGTCTTAATGGCTGGGCATATGACAGCATCACAATATGTTCTCATGTAGTTTGAATGTGGGGGTAAGAAAAGACCAGACTGATACAAGCTGTTATTTAACTAATCATTGAGGTGAAACACAAATGTTTTATGTACGGATACTGATTCACAATAATGATTTTCAGAAGAGAATGTATAATGCTGACTGGTGAGACATTTCCAAAGTACCTGTGGGATCAATTGGATTGAAAAGATGCACCATTGGTTGCTGTTGTTGTGGCCACTCCCTAAGGACCTGAGACAATACATAACATCCACTATTTAACCAGTATGATGTTGTTATTGAGTTTACACAGTTGATGTACGTTGTTGTTACATTGAAGTAACATTGGTATCACAAATGGACATGATGCTGCATCTGCAGTGAGGAAAGAGAAACTGAATAGAAAATGAATTTGATTCCAAAGCTTAATGTAACCTAGCTATAGTAAGCCTATATACAATGTTCAGCACTATATGTCTCATTTGCAATCCATGCCTTTCCGTGAGCAACCCTGGTGTGTATCAATTAAAGATTAATTGAACGCAGTGCACACAACTATCTATCTGAATAAAAAATGTATAACGAAGATGTCGGTCAAAATTCTATTGAGCCTCACTTAGGCTAGGCTACCTATTCCACTGTTGTCGTAAACATGGTAATACCACACTTACAGGAGAGCTATTAGACAGTAGTGGTGGTAAACATATTGGAGCATGAATAATAGATAAAACACTCATATTCAAGAATATATATTTCAACATTCCTCGTTACAGCTGAGACGCAAACTGGCCACCCTGGAGCTTGCGTGAGACTGTGTCTCGCATTTCAATTGGATGCAGTTTTACTCGAAATACCAGGATATTATGTTTGTTATGCACATTTGAGTGATATGAAAATAGAAGGGTTTCTTTTCGCACCCAACACTGTATGAGTCGTAAAGGAGATGTACGAGTTTGAAAAAATAATTAGCCAGAGGTTTCCATCGTTGCAACGGAATAACATCGGGAGTTATTTTTAGCATCATCCTCTGCACCTGCAGTGACGCTTTCCCAACGCGCGTTGTTAGACGAGAGAAGGAGCGACACCCGTTGGAAATAACGGCGGCGGTAGATAACTTGAAATGAATCATTAGCTTTCACGCAAAAGTACGGAGCACCAGTAGACCTACCACGCCAACTGAAATGTATTATATTGCGTTGTGCATTGGGGTGTTTTAAGAAAGGTGACTTAA
Organism: Salvelinus namaycush; assembly: GCF_016432855.1. Lineage (NCBI taxonomy): Eukaryota > Metazoa > Chordata > Actinopteri > Salmoniformes > Salmonidae > Salvelinus > Salvelinus namaycush. The sequence continues at coordinate 22,182,474 of NC_052313.1, forward strand.
ACAAAAAAGTATAGGCTACACAAAGACACCAGCATGCCGCTGCCTCACTACTTTACTCATGTGCCAAAAGTAACGTTACCTTACAGCAGCAGCATAGGCCTACTATTCTGGTTTCCCCTGGGTGCAATGCTTATGAATAATGACTGAAACAACAGTAGTAGTTCAACCATACCTGAACTCTGGAGCCAGGTTGCGTTTGAGGCCATAGAAACCAGCTGATAGGGTCAAAAGCCACCGCGGGATGAAATTCCCGTGTTCACACTCCAGGTATGGTGCTGACCATTTGATATGGGATTTGTCAGGTATGAAACTCTCTCCTCTTTTCAGAGAAGCGTCAACTGATGTAATGTCTTGGCTCAACACCCTTTTGTGGAAGTGGGGCTTCTTCTTGTCTTTGATGTCGTGGTACCACTCTGTCTCGGCCGTTCTGTTTTTGAGCTGATGGTGGGCCGTGCTGGAGAGATCCTGGAGAACTATCTCGCCTCCTGCTCTCGTAGCTTGGAGAAAGACAGAGGGGCCTTGGGCAGACGACTCAGTGTTGAATATGACCACGGCCCTGTGGATCTTGGAGTCCCCCTCCAATATACTCCTGACCAGCGCGTGGTACCACTCAATGTCTCGTCGGAGACTCTGCTCCCTTGACCTGTTGGCTTGCAGTATCATGTTTAGGAAGTTAGTAGCGTGCATCACAGTGTCCAGCACGCTGTGCATGGTATAATGCGGGGCCGTATGAGACCTTCCTCGCAGAGCACTGAGCTCGTATCTCCGTGAGCAGTTGGCATGTTTTAAGGTAGTAGAATCCCCTGTGTGTAAAAACGCCGTAACGACCCGAGGAAGATGCTCCTCAATAGTCTGCGGCAAGACAGAGCGCTCTGTCGCGCCTTTTGGCGGATGAGACGCACGAAGATGTGCTTGTTGGTACTTGATATGAGTGTTGTAGATCGGCTGCTGTGCTCTGATATCTCGCTCGTGCTCTGGCCACTCCACATGTCTATAATTTGATCCAATAACAAATCCCACTTGCAACAGTATTGATAACCGGAAAACAGCCATATCCCCAATCATTTTACAGATGTTTGGCGACTGGGTTGATGCTCAGCAAATGATTGCGTTGGGCACCATAGAGCGAACCAATTTCTCAGTTACAAAATCTTTTTTTTTCACCTGTAGATATTCACGCGAGTTCCACACTTGGCTCCTGAAAATAAGATAACTATTTTGAAATCTCTAGTCAAATCCCTTATTTTGTCTCCAAACATATGTCACGTTTGGCTTGTTATTGTGTCTCCCGCTTGCAGCTGCTATATCCTCTCTGATTCCGTTTGGTAAACCAATCTAAATAACATCCAAGACGGGCTTGGGTGTTGCTTGGCGTCCTCCTTAGACTGTGATGTTTGTACACAGCCTGAATTGAAACGGGGGGAAAATCCTCCGATTTTTGGAAGCACCGAGTCAGTACTTCACACTTGGGTGACAAACACACTCCGCCCTCTTCCGTCCACAACAAGCAGTAACTAAACCGTGGGGACATCGGGAACCATTCGTTCTTAAAGCCCGTCTCCTTCATTATCTTATAGGATTTCTAAAGTGCCCTTGATTCGCGTATGGCCGTTTCCTCTGTCAATCATTGCAATGGGAACGCGGGTTAGGTGGAGCGGCGAAGGAGCTGTCCAGTCCTGAAAGCTGCGCTCGAGAAAAACAGGCAAGGAAAGGAGTCGCTCGCTCAGCAACCTGTGATCTCTCTCAGATGATGATTTTTAGAGGGAGACTTTCGGTTATTCTAATCTATAATAACGTTCTAAAGATAGGTTTACATTATTTTGGGATTTTATTGATAAAGGTATTTTGTCGTAAAATACGCTGTGTTTATTTATTTAGGCTAAGTGTTATAAAAGACGCCGTCCATAGGCTAGTCAACAGGGATAACAGCAGAATTGACTACAAATTGAAAATGTAGACGTTGTAGGAGGAGTAGATTGTCAGTTGTGGGTTAAGATTGTGCATAGTCAATCTGTTGAGGCGCTAAAGCCTACTCTATAATAGGTATAGGCTACAAATGGATTGATGATTAATGCTAAAAACATGCCACAGCGCAGATTACGTTGCTTTCGTCTTTATTAATAAATCCGTTAGTGACTACCGGCCTAGGAGGCAACCGCAATGTAGGCTAAATACAAAACCATACATCACGAATTGATTATTCACATTTGAATACATCTTGAAAGATGTCACAATGGCTGCGTTTACACAGGCAACCGAATTCTGATATTTTTCCACTAATTGGTCTTTCGACCAATCACATCAGATATTTTCAAATCAGATCTTTTTCAGAACTGATGTGATTGGTCAAAAGACCAATTAGTGAAAAAAAGGATCAGAATTGGGCTGCCTGTAGACGCAGCCAAAGTAGGCTATATGGCATCGAAATTGTATTGTATCCTTTCTGCCTCGCAGACAAATATGGTCCAAGAATAGGCGATGAGGGACCACCGGAAAATAGAACAGGCTGAATGTAAAACGTTTCAAGTTGTGAATCATGGTGCAATGAGTCATTGTAGCTGCACGACCGCTTAATCCGTTGGCTCATGTCTGTAAACAAGGTAATATCAAATAACAAACGACTTCATCTTTCTTTGGACTTGCATCACTGGGTCATGTGGCACAAAAACAGATTTTTCTCGTTTTAGACATCCTAAATTAATTCTAGGGCGTGGCTTGAGTTGCACAAGTACACACTGTCATATTATGCAATGTCAGTTTCCCTCGTCTTTATAAATGAAACGATATGTGAGACGCAATTTGCAGTGAAACACTGTCACACACACAATGGCCAACATTCTTACTCAATTCCATATCCAGTTTATATTACATGGTTATGGATTGTGTACTACAATCAATGCATTCTGTGCAAATAGTAGATGTTTCTGTGTGCCTAATATATACCTAGATCGTCTGGAGCCTATGCGGGAGCTGTGTGCTTAAATACAGGATGACGGGAGATGAAGTCAGGTTACTAGTAAAAAATAACGTTTCTCCAAGGACGTCAAGAAATGACGTGAGTCTGTGATATCTTGTTGACCATAGGGTGTCACTATAACCCTCATAAATGTTTATGGGCATGAATATTTAAAGTCCATTTTTCGCTTCATCAACAACATTCTTTACAACCAAGACCATCAATACAACAGTCAGGCATTCACAACACATTTCCTGTCACCTTTGCATCTTAGTCTTTTGACACCTTTTCAATGGGTCCCGCTATCCTCACAATCAATCAAGTTGTCAATCAAGCTATAACTCTCTAACCTCATGGGTGTACAGTATTCTCAACAAGAGAATAAATAAAGAAAACATTCAAAGAATGAAGCCATTTCTATGAATTTGCTAATGTAGCTGCACACCTTATTGATTCCAAACTAATCCGACTAATAGAATAGAATAGAATATGGACTCCAGTTCTACTTTAGACCTCTTGTGAGGCATAAAATGAGGTGAAGCGTGCCTTGAAGCCTGTTATATTATATCCTGCCTACAGCACCTTGCAAATTCAGGCGTGTATTTCCCCTACAATCTACTATAGACCTGTGCACCTTCCAATCAATAAACTCATCTAAAGTATTCTGTGGGTCCCTCATTTGTGTTACTCAAGCAAGCATCATTGAAAGATCATGGCTTCATTAACTCATGTGGACCCTGTATCTATCTCATTGCATGTCTTTCACCCCCCCCCCCCCCCCCCCCCACACACACACACACACCTCTATCTCCATCTCTCGATCTATCTCTCTCCACCCCCTCCTTCTCTCTTTCTATCCATCCCCCTCTCAACCTCTCCCTCTACCTCTCTCTCTCTCCCCTATCTCTCTCTGGGGTGTAGGGGCATGTCAAGTCACGCTGTTTGGGCTGGAGGCATCTCATCCAGGGAGGAGGCTAAGGCTGGGGGAATACAGCCGTGACGGAGGGGAGGGAGGGTGTGTGACAGCTGGGTGCTGGGGTGCCTCCTGAGGGCCACTAGGGAACTAAACCCAACATCCAAGACAGACTTATGGATCAGCAGAAGCAGGTGCACCCATCGTTATCAGCCACATCTCAAACCTCTGCTTTTCCAATATATTGGTTGAGGAATTGCATAAATTGTGTTTCAGTTCAAAATAACAACACTATTCACATGAGGGATGCAATGTAAATGGCACAGATAAGCAATTTGATACATAAGCAAACACATATACTGATAAATTCATTTTGAAAGAGGTCACCATTATGCCATTATATTTAAGCAATCAGGCACCATAGGCAGTGCTGTATCATGAATACAGTCACAGGTAAATGGAATTGTTCTGCTCTGGGCCAGTCAACCCATTTACCTGTGACTGTATTCATGATACAGCACTGCCTCGTGTGCCTTATTGATTTTATAAAACTGTTACCATGTTTAAAATAACAATGAATTAGATGTTTTAATTAAACCGTTATTTTTGATAAGTAATTTCATACAATTTCATTCTTCCAACAGAATATGTAGCCCGAACAAAAATCTGGTAGTAAATTATTTTGGTTTAACGACTTTAATTATTTTTTAGTAATTATGCAAAAATAATACAATCCGTTCTAAACAAAATTGTTGCTATGCAGGCTGGACAGCTAATGTTTTTGTCACTTGCTAGCTAGCTAGCCAACTTTAGCTAACTGAGTCACTCAAACACTAAACCTGGAATGACAGTACACTAGCTGCATTTTCGTTTGTCTGAGCTTTTTTTCAATTGGCATTTACTTGGATATGTCCATGATAATGACGTTGATGCGTGATATCCACTGGCTCAGAAAAAGTTGTCTCGTCTTGTCTCTTCTGGGTACTGTTCACTCTGGACGTTAGTGCAGACATCGAAAAGTGAAACATTGTTTCCGAGGCTTATATTAACCCCCGCCGTGCCAAACTAAATGCTAGCCTGGAAGTAAGGGGAAATAATGTGCGAATTGGGATAAACACAAGAGATGATTCGAACAGCAACATGAACATAATATTCTTCTTGCGGAGCAGTGATACTTTTCAGATGGAACCGTTATCAGGCATAGGTGTCTGTGGCGGCCTATACAGCACAGCTTGGAACGCTGCTCGTCCAATCACCATCCAGGATCCAAGCAACCAGTTTTATAACAGTAGCTATTAGAAATTATAAACTGTGTGGTTCGAGCCCTGAATGCCAACGGGTATGACAAAACGTATTTTTACTGCTCTAATTACGTTGGTAATCGCGTAGTGCCTAAGAACAGCCCTTAGCCGTGGTATATTGGCCATATACCACACCTCCTTGGGCCTTATTGCTTAAGTATGGTGTACATTTTCCAGACAGATTGCTCAATATCTTCACACCCAGACAATCAAATGTAAACAATTTCAAATTATTTATTCTAGACAGACAAACTGAAGTTGTTTTTAAGTCTCTTAAAAAGACATGCCAGTGTTCAAAGTACACTATAATTTATCAGAGGACCTTAATACAGAGTAATTGGCACTTTGAGAGACATTTAAGTCCAGATCTCTCTGACAGTTTAGAGATGGAAGTAATGTATTTAGCCATTTCTCCTGGAATTGAAAAAGCTGTAAGACTTGTATTGATAGGTAATTTAGCTGATTTAGTGATCTAAGACGTCAGGTAATTGTTGTAAATGTCACACCAGCCTTCACTTTGGCTCCCTCTCCTGTCCAGCTCATGCGTTCGGCATTGCCGTCCTTCTAGCTGCTGCCGAACCTACTGCTGGCAAACGCCCTTCATTACACACACCTGGTTCCAATTACCCACTCTATCACTGTATATATACTCCCTCTGCCACTTGTCTTTGTCGGTCATTGTAAGTGTTACTTGTTATCCTGAGAGGAATCTCTCCTACTATTTCCTGAGTAATTTATATTTTGCACTTCGGGTTTGCCCTATGCCTTTTTGATTATGAAGATATATTTTGAGCACAACAGTGTTTGGGTTTAGTCCTGCTTTGTTCTAGGGTGCTTAATAAATTCAGTAGTTCTAAACCTGACTGCCTACTCCTCTCTACACCAGTGACAGTAAAATAAAATTTTAAAGTTTAAATAATGTCAACAACAAAAAATGCAAGATTCTTAGGATTTCTACTTGTGATACAATTGGATACCCATTGGATATCATTTAAACGGGGCATATGAAGCAACCTTTATTTGACATTTAAAAAGGACACAAGTCAACAGATACAGTCAAAGTACAAAATAAGCAGATTTTGTATACCATATTAAAAGGTTAAAAAAAACAGACAAACCAAAGAAATACAACTGTAAACAGCACCTTAATTGACACACGTGGTAAATAATAACTTCAGTGACAGATCTATCGAAACTGTACAGTACATGAAGACATCCTGGGCTAGTATCACCATCATGCTTCATGGGCAGTCAGGGTCTGTGGCCCAAATTGTGTGAGACAAATTGTTTTTGTTTTGTATCACACAAATGTGGGTTTTCTGTGTACATATTGTGTGTTTGTCATTGCAAAAATGATCGGTAAGAAATACTTTGTTGTCACAGGCTACACACTTCTTGTCAAGTTTCATTTCAGGCATAACCCCACTCTTAAAATCTTTTTTCAGATCACTTTTTGGTTTTTCTGAGTTGGATGTGAATAAAGTTAGAAACACTGGGAGGAAAGTGATGCCATGAATGAGCCCAAAAAGCATTACCAAGAACATAATCTTAAAAAAAGTCCTGAAAATATGATTCTTGGAAGCAGCCAAAACCACCACACCTAAAATGGTCGAACTAGCCCCTTGTACTATGGGATAGCCCAAAGTAAAGAGAGCATCAACAACTCTTTCATTGACACTCAATTTTTTGCACGAGACAAAGGCGTAGGATATATGAGCAGAGAAGTCAACGGTGAAACCAATGCAGACAACAAGAATGATCATGGATATAGAGTCTAGATTGACGTCCCACAATGCCATGAAACCAGTGACGCCCACAATGACAGAAACGATAGAGAATGTCACCCACAGAGAACAGAGAGGGTTTGGAATCAGTAAAAGGGCGATAATCAACATGACTGCTGTCGTGACTCCAATATTCTGAAGGGTGCCACTCACTATAACAGCATACTGGTCATAGTAGATGAATGCCGGGTGGTAAACCATCAATGGGACAACACTACAACTTTCTGCTGTTTCTTTAAGGCTGTTCACCATTTCAATTTCCATACTGGCATTGACTATATTAACAGTTTGGAAGAAGAATCGAGAAGCATGGATAGCATTACTGGTGAAGTTCACATCTTGCTTAAAATCAGGGTACAAATTCAGAAATAAAAATAAATTTGCACTGAATACAATTTCATCATCAATGTTTAAATGTGTACTTTGTGCATAGCCTTCATAGTAATCTAGCCAGGATGTATACAAATCATCCGTAATAAATGGAAGCTTCTTAAAGTCATCCATGCAGGAGTGGAGTTCAGATCGTTTGTTCTTATCCCAGTATGGAAATTTCTCACTGACAATTACCATGACATTAGGACCATAAGTAGAGAAGTATTGCCTGTCATTGTCATAATACGGAATAACATAAGAGTCATCAGCCGCCAAATCACGAAGATCAATTCCTTGCTGTATTTGAAAACACCCATAGATACTTGCGGCCAAATATCCAGCATAAATAAAGATTACAATTACTTTGGTCCATGGTTTTGTCAGAAAAGGACCATAGTATTTCTTAAAGAAATGATTGATTGGTTGTTCTTTCTCTGTCCCAGTGGCTTTATCATAGTTCCCTCCCACACAACACATACTATACCCATTAGAACATTCTTTGGGATTCTCAGATGGAATCTTTATGCAAGTCAACCAGTGTCTGTTGCTTCTTTCTCTCCTCCCATTCAATGCCAGGAAAGCTCCAAAGAATGTGACATTGTAAATGTAGCAAAATATAATGGCAGTGCTTGTATACAGGCAGAAATATTGTACTGACAGAAAGTCGGACATGAGTCCAATGTAAAACCCAAGGACGTCAGTCAAGGTGGTGATGGTTATAGACATGGCAGCTTCTTTGTAGGTGTGTGCCATGCGTTTCTCCACGGGGTCTTTGACATTGGTCTGCTGCCAGTTTGACAGCATAATGAACATGTCATCGACACCAATTCCTGTAAAGTATACATGCTGTTGTCATCTTGTGAACAGAGTCAGTTGGAGCTTTGAAATGCATTTAACCTGACATTGAAAATGGACTTATTATTGACTCCATAAATGATCTTACCAAGTATAAGGAAAGGACAGTTTGCCACAGTAATGACAAAGGGCATTCCAATGTAAAACATCAATCCAAATGAGGACAGCACAGCCAGGCCAGCAGAGAGGACACCAATAGCAGCCACCCACACTTTGTTCCTCACATTGTCCAGCCTAAGACAAAATGGTTGTCATCCACAAACAACCAAATTTACTTGGAATGATCAACAGTTGAATGACAATTTACCATACTTTGACAGCGACTGGTCAATTTGGTCAACAACAACAACAAATCTGCTTACCTTAGGCAAGATATGACTGAAAAGGCGATGGCAAGAGCATATGTGGCTGAGAACAATGGAATCCCGTCTGTGGTGTGTTTTTCTATCTCCTCCTGCTTCGATTGTGATGTATAGTAAGACACCTACACAATGAAATGTTCCACGGAGAAGCAACTGTTAAAGAAAATATATTTATTTCAATATAGGGCCTACTTAAAAGTCAATAATCCATAAGAGCAGTATCGTAACTGTGGTATAGAAGATTCCTCTGGTTTGTAAAGGACAGAGAATGTTATATTTCAAGTGCTGTAGCCATGCCACTACTGTACTTGGTAACACTTTAGAATATGGTTACATACATTTGCATTCATTTATGTTTTAGCATGAGAAAATGATTAACAAATACATTGAAGAAGCAATGTTCTGAAAATATCGTCCATAGTTTATATTCTATTCATTTTGTCATATACAGTGTCTTCAGGAAGTATTCAGAACCCTTGACTTTTCAAAATGTTGTTACGTTATAGCTTTATTCTAAAATTAATCAAATAAAACAAAATCCTTAGCAATCTACACACAATACCCCGAAATGACAAAGTGAAAACTGTTTTTTATACATTTTTGCAATACCGTATTTACATACGTTTTCTGACCATTTGCTATGAGACTTGAAATTGAGCTCAGGTGCATCCTGTTTCCATTGATCATCCTTGAGATGTTTCTACAACTTGATTGGAGTCCACCTGTGGTAAATTCAATTGATTAGACATGATTTAGAAAGGCACACAACTGTCTATAAAAGGTCCCACAGTTGACAATGCATGTCAGAGCAAAAACTAAGCCATGAGGTCAAAAGAATTGACCGTAGAGCTCCAAGACAGAGTTGTGTCAAGGCACAGATCTGGGGAAGGGTACCAAAAAATGTCTGCAGCATTGAAGGCCTCATTGAAGGATTTTAAATCTGTCCGCCCGGCCAAACTGAGCAATCGGGGGGAAAGGGCCTCGGTCAGGGAGGTGACCAAGAACCCGATGGTCACTCTGACAGAGCTCTAGAGTTCCTCTGTGGAGATGGGAGAACCTTCCAGAAGGACAACCATCTCTGTAGCACTCCACTAATCAGGCCTTTATGGTAGAGTGGCCAGACGGAAGCCACTCCTCAGTAAAAGACATGACATCCCGCTTGGAGTTTGCACCAAATGCACCTAAAGTACTCTGACCATGAGAAACAAGATTCTCTGGTCTGATGAAACCAAGATTGAACTCTTTGGCCTGAATGCCAAGTGTCATGTCTGCAGAAAACCTGGCACCAACCCTACGGTGAAGCATGGTGGTGGCAGCATCATTCTGTGGTGATGTTTTTCAGCGGCAGGGACTGGGAGACTAGTCAGGATTGCGGCAAAGATGAACGAAGCAAAGTACAGAATGATCCTTGATGAAAACCTGCTCCAGAGTGCTCAGGACCTTAGACTGTGGTGAAGGTTCACCTTCCAACAGGACAATGACCCTAAGCACACAGCCAAGACCATACAGGAGTGGCTTCGGGACAAGTCTCTGAATGTCCTTGAGTGGCACAGCCAGAGCCTGGACTTGAACCTGATCGAACATCTCTGGAGAGACCTGAAAATAGCTGTGCAGCTACTCTCCCCATCCAACCTGACAGAGGTTGAGAGGATCTGCAGAGAAGAATGGGAGAAATTCCCCAAATACATGTGTGCCAAGTTTGTAGCGTCATGCCCAAGAAGACTCTAAGCTGTAGTCGATGCCAAAGGTGCTTCAACAAAGTACTGAATAAAGGGTCTGAATACTTATGCAAATGTAATATTTCAATAATTTTTTTCTTATAAATTAGTAATAATGTCTGTTTTTGCTTTGTCTTTATGGGGTATTGTGTGTAGATTGATGAGAAAACAATAACAATGTAAGCAATTTTAGAATAAGCCTGTAACATTACAAAATTTGGAAAAAGTCAAAGGGTCTGAATAGTTTCTGAAGGTACTGCAGCTAGCTAGCTTGCTGCAGTTCTCCAGTCAATGTTTAGCTGCCTAGCAAAGCACATAGAGTGCTATATTTCAAGTGCTGTAGCCATGCCATTACCGTACTTGTTAATGCTTTAAAATAAGGTTACCGGTACATACAGTACCAGTCAAAAGTTTGGACACACCGACTCATTCCAGGGTTTTTCTTTATTTTTACTAATTTCTACATTATAAAATGCATTTTATATTTTATATTTAGATATTGCCTTGATGACAGCTTTGCACACTCTTGGCATTCTCTCAGACAGCTTTATGAGGTAGTCACCTGAAATGCATTTCAATAACAGGTGTGCCTTGTTAATGCATTTGAGCCAATCAGTTGTGTTGTGACAAGGTAGGGGTGGTATACAGCAGATAGCCCTATTTGGTAAAATACCAAGTCCATATTATGGCAAGAACAGATCAAATAAGCAAAGAGAAGTGACAGTTCCATGTTTCTTTCTGTAAAGGCGGCTGCAAAATGCTTCTACACCTGCATTGCTTGCTGTTTGAGGTTTTAGGCTGGGTTTCTGTACAGCACTTTGTGACTTTGTTACATCAGCTGATGTAAGAAGGGCTTTATAAATACATTTGATTGATTGATTGATTGATTGATAATAGGTTTGGTTTGCTCCTAGAAGAAATCCGTCTTGGCGATACGAATGTCTGTGCCTCCCATATTCCCTTAAAGGCCTTCGCCTGAAAAACGAGAAAAAAGCGGCAATGTTACTGTTTGTCCCTCTTGAGGCAAGGTAGCTACAACATAGTCAGTACACACTTCCTCAAAATATTCTGTAATAATCTAAGATAAATCAATGAATCTGTAATTAATTTAGACTTTTTTTGCAGAGTCGCGCAATTTTACATCTAACTACGATGTTTGGTGCAGTATTTCTCAAGTGAAAAAAATGTGCATGAAAACTAGTCGCATTTCATTAAATGACAACAAACACTTTATTGAAAAATTCCGTCCATAGTTCCCACTCCTTTTAACAGTAGTACTGTTGACGAATCACCTACCTATGAAGGGGTGTAGACTTCGGCTACCGAACCTTGACTTGACTCAGTAAAAACGCCAACTAAAAATTAGAAGTGCTCAGGGACACTTGACATAAATCCTCTTGGGATTTGAAATTGCGACTGTTTGGTCTGGAATGCATTAGGGGGTTTCGCACTCTGGTGGGTTTCCGTTCACCCCCTTAGTTGGATTGTTTGAACGGGTGTGCATTCTGGAGCGCACTAAACAGCACACCGTGGCTCGCTCAACCACGGTGGTCTCGGTCATATTCAGTTCATACCATGGTTCGGTTAGCTGTAGGTGAGAATGCAGTCCGGACCAAACACAGGAAAATAATCAGAAGCGCACATTATTATTGGTTGTTTGACTGGGAGCATTTTATTAAATACACGCAGCATCATAACTTGATATCTCTGAAACATTCAGTGAGTAGGAGCGCATTTATGAGCGCATCCGATGCAGATTAAGGGATATGGGGGCTATACCGGTATAAAGGCTACTGAATATAACCTATTCACCTTGCAGTAAGAGCAGTTTTTGCGCTCCCGCACTTTGTTGAAAGACCAGAGCGAAAGTAATATGAAGATTGGAAGACAAGTGATGCTTCATGATAATCATAAATGGATTTAACGTGATTATGTCTGTCCAATAAACAAACATATTGCATGAACACGTGGTTTTATTTAGGACTTTTTGTTCGTTTGACATTTTGGGCATATGAAACCAACCAGTTTAAAAATCACAAAAATACAACGTAACAAATAGTCAAACTCTGATTCGAACTATAGCTCAGAAAATGCCCTTAATGTCCCATTCGTGCCACCAGATACTTACTTGTTACCAAGAACATACATTCACCTGCCAGTTTATTAGGTGCACCCATCTAGGACCCCCCTTTGCCTACAGAACAACCTGTATTCTTCGGGGCGTGGATTCTACAAGTCGGAAACGTTCCACATGGATGTTGGTCCATGCTGACGGATGGCACTTTCCTCTTTTGCTCTCTTTTGCTCCTCTATTGTTTCTCAAGCAAGGGGGTGGCCGATGACATCACAAATGCCCATCAGACCTACTCCTTGATGTTTGCATCTATTTTTCTCAAAACATTTTTTTTTACCCTTTTGTGTGTGCACTTTCCTGTATTTATACTTGGGATATAGCTTGTCAACAGTAAAAGTAAAACAAATATAACAAATATAAAATAAGTTTTGTCCATGTTTTGTGAATCAAATTGATAATTGTTAGCTTATAATGGCGCAGTTGGTAGAGCATGGTGCTTGCAACGCCAGGGTTGTGTGTTTGATTCCCGTGGGGGACAAGTACATAAACCTTTGCACTCACTACAGTAAGTCACTCTGGATAAGAGCATCTGCTAAATGTAAAATGATTAGTTAATGTTGATTTGTGTAACCTTCTTGTGAAGTGGTACACCAGTACTTTAAGTTTGTTTTCTTGATAACACTTTCTTTCAATGTTTCGTAGTCAGAGTTGAGGAGCAACTGATTACATGTAAGTTACATGTTACATGTAATCTGATTTATAAAAAACTAACTGTAATCGGTTATGTTACCAGCAAAAATATTGTAATCAGATTACAGATACTTTTGAAAAACTAGATAATTACTTCTTGGATTACTTTTAAATTCAGAAAGGATGTTTGCGGATTACATCTAGAAAGTAACCTACCCAACCCTGTCCGTCATAATGCTCTCATAAGGTTGGCTAAAGCTATAGTACATATATGCTATTATTTCAATGACATACATACCTTCATATTTTCATTGTCTCTCTCATCTGATAGGATCCTTTGGAATTCTTTTAACCATGCCTCAGCTCTGGTGGTGTGACTTTCCAAGAAGTAGAAAAGCTTTACAGCTTTGGCACTTTTGACTTCACTTTTGACATTTGCTTGAACCCCGCCTATTGCAGATCCCAGAAAGAGTTGTCTTGATTTGTGTGTATATAGAGGGAAAGTAATGTTTGTCTGCTCAATTCTGCTTGCATTGAAGTCAATAATTTCTAAAATCTCATTTGACACACAATGTCCATTTGTCTTTGCACATAAATGGCTGAACCTCAACTCCCTTTGGTCTACATCAACCGAGATATCTTTAACTTTATTGTTCACTTTGATAATGTTCTTCAAATTTTCTGTGCTTAGAATATTTGATTTGTCATTGGATACCATGATGATTGATGCGTAATTCCCTTCTTCATAGAGCCTCTGGCTTGAGAACTCTGTGTCGTCATTTGGAAAGTTCTCTTTGACAAAGGCCCGAGCAATCTTTGAGGGTCCACTCCTTGGTGTAAATTGTCGTTCAATGTCATTATCCACCCTGTCTTTCAGAAAATAAAACCCTCCTCCCAGAATTCCGGATACTATTAGAGTTATAACAAAAAACCAGACCGGGTAGGTGCCAACAATTCGTCCAAATTTCTCAAAGAGATTCGACAAGGGCTTCTCAATGCAGTCTGTACGTTGGCAGCCCATCCTATGACTTGAGCTTGTTCTTCATTCAGGTACAGTAGAAAGCTGAGACTGCTGGTGGCCTTTCTATAACTTAGAGACGGGTTAAAGACTGACAGCCATATTTATTCATAAACTGTACTCCTCCGGTACACCTGACCTTTCGGAACAAGAAGGGTTGGGTTGTTTGCAAATTTAGATAAAAGAATAAAAGGCTTTTATAAAAATAATACAATTGTGGAAAGTCAAACAACTTCCCTAAACAAATAAGAAAACTATACAAATATCCCCCTAAGGAAGTTGATCATAGGGCTTGGGTTACTACAGGTTAGACTTGAGAAAGAACACAACAGAGTCACTATTTTGGCAACGTAACCACAGAGATTACATGAACGTCAAATACATTATTTCACTTTTTTTGTATTTTATTTAACTTCTTTGATTAAAAAAAGTAGTCCAGAGGTTGTACTGGGAGTTTTCTTGAGGTACAATTGTGTAAGAAGTTCACAACTAAATATCAACTGATACCTATAACCTATTTAACATTAAATGGGTAATTTCACTGATTCATAGACTGTTCTCTCTGCTACCGCATGGCAAGCGGTAGCGGAATGCCAAGTCTGGGACCAAAAGGCTCATAAATAGCTTCTACCCCCAAGCCATAAGACTGCTGAACAGTTAATCAAATGGCTACCCTGACTATTTGCACTGACTCTCTGGCTTTATGCACACACACTGGACTCTACCCGCACACTCATGTATACTACACTGACCCTCCAACACACACATACACACACACACACACACTACATACGCTCACACACATAAAACACACACATGCATAGTGACACCGCACACTCACACACTTTCACACTCTTCACTGTTGCTACTCTGTTTATTATCTATCCTGATTGCCTAGTCACTTTTACCTGTACCTACATGTACATACTACCTCAAGCACCTCAACTACCTCGTACTCCTGCACATTGACTCGGTACCGGTATACTCTTTGTATATAGTCTTGTTATTGTTATTTTATTGTGTTACGTTGTATTATTTGTTAGCACAGTTTTCTTGCTTTTTAACTCTGCATTGTTGGGAAAGGGCTCGTAAGTAAACATTTCAAGATACAGTCTGTTGTTTTCAGCTTATTTTTGTGTGTGGATTTGATTTGATTCGGTGCCCTTTGAGAATGCAACTTGGTTAAAAAAAATAGAATTACATTCTGTCATAAAGAGCACATGTTCAACTTCATAAAAAACATGTTTTCCCATTTCAAAAGGTTTAAAAAAAAAAAGACTATAGTAAGTGGCTATTAAGTGCCTACTAAGTGCCTATTTAGGTCCTAAGGTAGAGCATGTAATGCCAAGGTAGTGGGTTT
Source organism: Salvelinus namaycush (assembly GCF_016432855.1). Classification (NCBI taxonomy): domain Eukaryota; kingdom Metazoa; phylum Chordata; class Actinopteri; order Salmoniformes; family Salmonidae; genus Salvelinus; species Salvelinus namaycush. The sequence goes on from NC_052313.1 coordinate 22,197,877, forward strand.
GATTCCAGGGACCACCCATACGTAAAATGTATGCACACATGAATGTAAGTCACTTTGGATAAAAGAGTTTGCTAAATGGCATATATTATTAGGTGCCAAATAAAGTAACAGGGTTGATCATTTCATTTTAAGTAAGCCATGAATCCCCTCGTGACAGTGGGAATGGAAGCTGGTTGTATGCAACAGCCAGTTTGCTACAGCAGGAAAATAATCCCGCAGCAACAGGAAATGTGAATTATTATGTGGATTATAATTAATGGACTTTTGATACCATGTACATTTTTCATAACGGAAAATCAAGCCTGAAAAGTCAAAGTGGAAATTACAAACTATAGAAGCCTTTTCAAACCTCACTACAAGGCTCTTTTGCGCAGGGAGGTTACTATAGGTCAGTGGTAGTCATTGCGCGGCCCACAGGCCGCATGCGGCCGCAAGCCCTTAATTTGCAGTTTGCAGTCATTTTCCTATTTTTCATTCATAATACATAAATCAATGTGTTTAATGCAGGCCTGGGTCACTTCATTGAGTATATCTATTGTTCTCTGGACAGCAGATAGATGGCAGTATAGCGCAGCTGTTGAATAGAAAGGCCGAAATAGAACGTTTGCCGAAATAGAACGCAACTGCTCAGCTATAGCGACTGACACATATCATTTTGCTATCAGCTCATTTTGCAGTCTAGTCGACGTGGATCGATAAAAAAAAAATAATAATAATAATCTATTGACTATGAAAATGAGGGGGAAGAGCTGGAGAACAACGTGACAGCTATGAACGAACAACCACCGGAGAACCAGGAAAATCAGGAAGATGTCGGCGGAGAAATGCAGCTAGCTAACATAGCTAATGTGACTCCGGTGGCTACGGTCAAATCAAGAAGAACACAGAAAGTTCCAATAGAAATGGACAGACAAGTATTTGTTTGTACTGCATGATGGGACTAGCTCACTTGGTCTTATTTGCCAGAAGGCAGTCAATTGTTTTAAACGGGCAAATTTAGAGCAACATTTGCAGTCACACCATGCTCACTTTGACAAAACATATCCGCCACAAAGCAACCTCAGAAACAACAAAATAGCACAACTCAAAGGACATCTCAAAGGACAACGTTTGAGATTTAGATTTTTTTTTTAATATTAAAATAATTAGCATGGATATCTAAATATCATATCCCAATAGTTCAATGTTTCATCAGCTTTTAATTATACTGGAATTATTAAATTAATTGTGCTGTACTGTATTCCCATGATTGATATTGTTCATGAATTATCATTCGTGTATATCAATGCACTGTTTTCGGGACACCATCATTCAGGCAGTTGAACAGTTATGAACTGATCTTATTATGCAAATATGAAGGTATAAACAGACTAATATACAATAAGATGCCATATATCAATACCATCAACATGATCAAGTAGAAAATCCAACAGAGCAAAGACCAGACCGTCCGAAGCTCAGCCGTGGCCATCCTCTGTGTATCTACCCTGCCCTGTGCACACAACCACCCACACGTTTCAATTTCCAATTCCTTGGCATGGTTGAGTGCCAGTCTGAGGAGGACTGTTTTACACCTCTCAACCAGCCTGTCTCTATGTGGCAGTTAACCCCTGTCAGTCACCTGTCAGTCACCGAGACAGAGCTCATATTGCATTTCACACAGATCCATCTCACAGTCATTGATTTCCCAGACTCCATATGAGAAATGGATTCTTCTTTCCCTCGTCACAAAGAGAGAGCGAGAGGACTGACCACCCTCAACGCTCGCCGACAGACAGCTCGGCCTCGTCGGGGGAGGTTGAAGTTAGATGGAATCCATTTTGAAACCATTCTCAGGTGCCTGGCTCTAATTTTGTTCATCGTTAATTGGAATGTTGCTATCATGGCTGTTGCTGAATGTGTCTGAATGATCCATGATGATTGTGTATGTAGGTGTGCATTTACATGTGTCTGTGGGGTGTGTTTGTCTTTGTGTGGGCCTGTTTGTTTAAAGGTGCAGTTGTACTGTATGTCCGTAGGTTGGGCTTGCCATGTTCATATAAGCAGAAAGGGTGAGTAGAGCTACTCAAATGAAGGAAGGAAACAGGGATATTTTTCACCCAATGATCACTGGGAGCGTCCGGAAGATGTACCGGAACAGCCACATAGCACATCTGAACATCTTGTTCACCTAAGGCTTCTCTACTAATTAGCAAATACATTGATTCTCACCTGAAAATATCCCTTTGAAGTAGGTGGGAGAGCGAGAGAAAGAGAGAGAATCCAGATCTAAATAAAGACTTAACAAGCCTTCTCCTCCAAAAGATACTTTTTATAAACTAGTGATCATAGGAAGGTTAATGTCAGCAATTATTGTTATTTAGATTGTGGTGACATGTAGGTTAATTTAGCCATCGTTCATTTAGACATTGTTTGCCTACTGGATCAGTCTGGAATAACAAGAATTGGGACCTATCCTAGATCAGATAGAATCTGCAAACAGGAGATGTCCGCAGTGACCGGATCACATACACACTAATATAGCCTATAAGGTCAAAAGGTCATCAATCCAAAAAGCATGAAGTATGGTCTTGGGCTCATTGTTGGCGGTCCTTCCACTGCATAATATTTGAAGTAATTTGGAGCACTTAATAAAGTTGGTGACATTAAACCAAATTATATTAAACAAGTAAAGTTTAATCTCCTGTGTATTTTCTGAAATTCCTGAGATAACAGAAGTGAGATTTAAAAAATGAGAGCAGGAAGTCCTTGTTTTTTTCCTCACTCTGCCAAGATGAGTAAGTCATCGTAACTCTTGGTGTCAAAGTCCCAGGTTTTTAATTACAAAGATAACAGTTTAATAGATCTGTAAGGCCCTAACGAGGGATCAGAGTGGCTCTTTGAGTATGCCAAAGACTATTTTGATGGTGAACTTCCCTTTGAAGTGGAACTGATAGCAGTGTCTCATAGAACCCACATAATGATGAACCCCATGACCTTGAGGCTTCAAGTACATAGTATGTAGAATAATGTTGTGAGGAAAACTTAATCTGTCTAAGTAAAATAAGTTAGTAACTGAAGTTACAGTGGGGTCTGAAATGATTGACACCATTGATAAAGATTAGCAAAAATGACCGTATAAAATAAATAATTAAAATACTGAGCTACAGTATATTGTATGCTCACGTTTTGGGGGAAATTATATTATTTTATACTAGTACAATTGTTCTGAGAATTTTATTTTATTTTTTTCTACAAAAAGGTAGGGGTCAAAATTATTGACACTCCTGTTTTCAATACCTTTCAATACCTCCCCTTGCGAGAATAACAGCACTGAGCCTTTTTCTAAAATGTTTTATGAGCTGGAAAGCACATTAGAACATTCTTCTATACAGAATCCTTCGAGATCCTTGATATACTTTGTCTGTGCTTATACACTGCCATCTTCAATTAAAACCATGTGTTTTCAATGGGTTTGAAGTCCGGAGACTGAGATGGCCATTGCAAAATGTTGATTTTGTGGCCAATTAACCATTTCTTTGTGTATTTTGATGTGTGCTTGAAGTTATTGTCTCGGCTAAGTTTCAACTTCCTAGCAGAAGCAACCAAGTTTTGGGCTAAAATGTCCTGGTACTGGGCAAAATGCATGATACCGTTGACCTTAACGAAGGGCCCTAGGACCAGTGGAAGCAAAAAAGCCCCATAACATCAAAAATCCACCACCATATTTTACAGTAGGTATGGAATTCTTTTCTGCTCATGCATTCTCATTTAGCCCGCCAAAACCACCACTTGTGTGCATGGCCAAAGAGCGCTATTTTCATATCATCTGATCAAAGCACTGGTTCCAATCCAAGTGTCAATGCCGTTTTGCAAACTCCAGGCCTTTACATCTGCTGGATGGCATGTAAATAGAGCTCTTTGGCCACACACACCAGTGGTGGGTTTGGAGTCAAATGAGAATACATGAGAAGAAAATAACCTCATACCTGTAAAATACTGTAAAATATGGTGGTGGATCTTTGATGTTATGGGGCTATTTTGCTTCCACTAGTCCTGGGGCCCTGTATAATTTAAAGAGGTTCTACTAAAGTTGTGTATACTTTTAAGCCAGTAGTTTTGAAAGCAGTGCTCAAGAGCCAAAATGGTCCCCGAAAATTGTGCATGAGCCCTGCAGTGTGTGCACAAATACTGCAAAAAAAAAACTATGTAGTGTGCATGTGCTCTGTGGTGTACTGAGCAGACTTGGCCCCGCCCTGCAACCTCATTGGAAATAATGGGCCAACCTGATCCCGCCTCCCCCTTTTACCTTACAACCTCATTCCATGTGACAGCAAAAACTGGTTGTCAATTACGGTTCCAAAATGGCAGCGTCCATGGAAATGTTACTTGAATCTGGAAGTGTGGTAAGTGAAGTGTGTGACAATGAATGGAAAATTGTGAAATCAAAGAGTGGAACAAAACCAGCAAAAGTTGCAGTGGAAGACAAGCATTGCTCCAATAATGCATTTGTTGTTGGACTGCGTTATTTGGACAAGGAGGTTCATTTGGGAGATCCATTTGTACTATGTAGGACTGTGAGGAGAGCAGTGGGAAAGGTGGATTCAATCAAGGTGACTAGAAGCGGCCTTGTTTTGATTAATTGTGTAGATGAAGGACAGAAGAAGCGTGCACTGAATATGGCAAAATTGCCCACGTCGGAAATAACCTGTATTGATCTTCAGAGCAGGGTGCCTGCCAAAGGAGTGTTGTGACGTGACTATCATTAATCTGATGACTGTTAGTTGATAAAATAAATAACTATGTTTAATTGTTACTCGATTCAATTAATCACAATTAACTTATTAGGAATTTGGGGCACCACGGAATAAGTTTTTTAACAAGTTACCATCTCCCGGATTGAACTCAAAAGATATATAGATATCTCTAACATCAATAACAGTCAATTATTAATTAATACCTCATCAGTCTCATTCTGAACATCGCAGAACCCTAGCCCATATGAAAATATTCAGTACTACACAAATTGATTTAATTATTTATTTACTAACAAACTAAATAATAACACAGAATACACATACACACTTACATGAGATAAAAGTCCCTAGTGGACTGACAAGATATGACAGCTTGTTGCATATATGGAGAGGGAAGGGTCAATAAAAAGAGAGGGAAAGACAAAGAGAGTCAACTTATCGTTGTTACATTTGGAACCTACACTCAAAGGAATAGTAATACTTTGCACATGAACCACCACTCATTAGGATAAGAAGTGTAATATATATATATATATTTACGCGTAGCTGTCCTTGATCGTCATCTATCTCTGTTGAACTCGATGACTCCTAGGATGAAGTTGTCGATGGATGTAAGGCTCTGGTTTGTCCCGTTCGGTGTAAGGCTCGGCTTGTCCACCAGAGGTCACAATGTCCTTTGTAGAGCTTTTCTGGTAGTGGAGTGGTTGTTAGAAGAGATACTTCAGATGTACCAATGGTTGTCTGTGGGGATTCTCCTTCCCACCTTGTGTCTTTAGTCAAAGTTCTAGGACCACTTTAACATGCACAGCTGCAGACTGTGAATGTTTCTGGTCTCATAGGTGATTTTCTTCACTTGTGTTGAGGTTGAGAGCTTCAGAGTTTCTAACCATTTCAACGTGTAGACCACCGTCTCACGTCTTTTGGTATCAATGGTTGATTATTCAGGGTTCAGCTCCTGACCACTTTACATGCCAGTAGTAAGCCGGCAATATATGGGTCTCACCATTTTCAGCCGTGTAGCCACCGCTCCACGCTGTCTGGTCTTGTAGTTTTAACCATTTTGTAACTCCCAGCTCGTGCTGTACGTCGGCTGGTCTAATGTACATTTCGTTACCAAGGTTTTAATCCTTGGGTAAAAAGGGGTGTTCCATCACGCCGACACAATGTCTGTGCTCACTTGGGCGTGGTTACTGACTGGCCACAAGTTTAAATGAAAAACAATTATCATTTAGAAGGCTAAAATCACATTGCTATCTTCACAAAAGTATTCTCATATTTAATAATATATTTCATACAACATTTAGGTGTAAACTTGATAAATAGGATGTGTACACTTTCAGAGTTACAGTTACTTTGTTATACCATCCTTAATGACATCACAAAATAATAAACAATGTGACAGAATGATTCTTTAGACCAAAGTTCAGTCTCTTGGAGAAAAAGGTTTTGGTGGCAAAAGTCTCTCTGTAACAAAGAGATATCAGTCTTCCCATACTAGAGAGCCAGAGGGAGAGTTTCTGCAAACTATTTACGACTGGCTGTTAAGTCATCAAACCAGCCCAAATCCCCCTTCTCCTCTCCTGTGGGAGAGGCAGCGTCTGGCTATCTGTCAGCCATTGTCAGCTGATCTGTCACCTTTGATCCTCACAAAGGAGAGAGATTCATGAGAGGAGGTACATCTGGAGTGTCGTTAGATCTAGATGACGAGTACCTTATTCAGAAACTCCCTGGAGTGGACCGTTCATGTCGCCTGACCCATATGGTAAATGGAAAGAAGGAGAAAAGCCTATCGACACTATTGTTGTTTGAGGAGACTACCTGCACATGTGAAGCTTGGAAATGTGAGGTATGCGGTGAAAGCATTTGTATCCAAACCACTACAGTATGGGAATTGCAAAATATATCATGGCCACGTGTCAAATGTTTGCAAACAGGAGAAGTATGTTATTGAATCTGTGAATGGAAAATGTTGCAACTGTGGTGGGGATCATATTTTGGACTTCCTTGAGTGTCCTATTAGGATGAAAGAGATTGAGGAGTCAAGGATCAGGGCTGTACAGCAGATCTCCTATGTGCAGGCAGGGAAGAGAGTCGAAGGGCCAAGAGACCACAATGCTGAAGAAGATATGGCTATGGATGCACCGCAACCAGCTGCAAATGTTTTAACGCAATCAAGTGATCGGGATACACTCATTGTGAAGAAGATCGATTTCATAGCCACAGATATTATTTGTACTGCACAAGTTTCCAAGAAGTCCAAGAAGCTGGACATCATTATATCTGCAGCTGAGTAGTTTTTGGGGCTCCAAGACTTCCCGGCAGAAGCACTGTCGCCAGTAAATGTCCCGCTCTCACAGGATCCTTCTGAGCCTGTGTAGGGACCTGATTAGAATTTTGGATTTCAAAAAAACAGGTAGATTTGGTTTAGTTTAAATATATTTTTGATAGTTTATATGAATCGTTTTTAGCCCGCATTATTTCCTTTTTGGGATCTTTATTATCCACCAGCACAGTAGATTTTTGGAATGCACATCCAAATGTTGCGAACGCCATTATACCAGAGAAGAAGAAGACATCATTCCACTTGCCTATCAACATTGTCCATCATGTTCGGTTGGTGTTAGCACTGCAGCGTTCAAATGCTAGTCGGAACTAGAAAACTCTGATATTTTCGACCTGCTAACTGGTTGAACACAGCAAGTGTATAACTACAACCTGTTAGCAAGTCGAAAATGTAGGAGTTTCCTAGTTCTGACTTGCACGTGAACGCAGAATACTTCCTGTTGTTGCATGCATGGTCTCATCAGACTAGTATGGCAAAATTGAATTAGATCAGATAGGGATGTGCAACATAACGTCCACTTCATAGGATGACACATAAGTATAGGCTAAAGGGATTTCCTACAGAAAAAAATCTATTAGCCTTATTTTTGATTAGTCTAACTTTCCCACTGCAAGGGAACTTCTGGAAGCTATCAGACCCTCGGAAAATAACTTCCCCGTTCCAAATGATCCCATGCAACTATAGAAATGCGATTTGTGCTCCTTGACCAATTTGTGATTGGGATAGGCATAATGTTCTAATATAACATTTTTATTTTCCAAATTAGAAACGTGTTAGACTAAATTTGTAACCGTTTTTATCTTTTTACAAGCTGCCTTCGAGCAAGCAAGCCAAGCCTTCTCCAGCGAGCTAGCAGGACTGAACTGTCAAAGTCTAATATGATTTAAGACAATAGAAAAGTTATACTTATAAGTTTGCATCAAATGTCTTGTCTACTCCTAATTTTGTATGCCTATTCATATAGATTATAGATTATCATAACGCATTGTAAAGAGACTGCTTTTTAAACAACTAATTGGAAAACATCAGTTAAATTATTTGAATTCCATTTTGTTCGTTTTTTCTTCTTCTGTGAACTCAATGTGCACATTGCACAGTTTCTCTACAGATAAATCAGATCCAGCCTGAAATGTGCTGTCAATCCGGAAAATGTGAAGAACTGTGTGTGAAATGTGAAAACCATCAAGCACTATGATGAAACCGGCTCTCATTAGAGTTACCAGCCACCGAAATTGCAGCTCAAATAAATGCTTCACAGAGTTCAAGTAACAGACACATCTCAACATCAACTGTTCAGAGGAGACTGCGTGAATCGGGCCTTCATGATTGAATTGCAAAGAAACCTACAGTAAAGGACACCAATAAGAAGAAGAGACTTGCTTGGGCCAAGAAACACGAGCAATGGACATTAGACCGGTGGAAATCTGCCCTTTGGGCCGATGAGTCCAAATTTGAGATTTTTGGTTCCAACCACCGTGTCTTTGTGAGATGCAGAGTAGATGAACGGATGATCTCCACATGTGTGGTGCCCACCGTGACGCATGGAGGCGTGATGGTGTGGGGGTGCTTTGCTGGTGACACTGTCAGTGATTTATTTCAATCAATCAAATTTATTTATGAAGCCCTTTTAACATCAGCAGATGTCACAAAGTGCTATACAGAAACCCAGCCTAAAACCCTAAACAGCAAGCAATACAGATGTAGAAGCACAGTGTTTAGGAAAAACTCCCTAGATAGCCTAGAGAGGAACCAGGTTCTGAGGGGTGGCCAGTCCTCTTCTGGCTGTGCCGGGTGGACAGAGAAGGCCAGATAGAATTCAGTGCACATGTAACTAACATGGCTACCACAGCATTCTGCAACGATACGCCATCCCATCTGGTTTGCTCTTAGTGGGGCTATCATTTGTTTTTCAACAGGACAATGACCCAACACACCTCCAGGCTGTGTAAGGGCTATTTGACCAAGAAGGAGAGTGATGGAGTGCTGCATCAGATGACCTGGCCTCCACAATCACCCAACCTCAACCCAATTGAGATGGTTTGGGATGAGTTGGACTGCAGAGTGAAGGAAAAACAGCCAACAAGTGCTCAGCATATATGGGAACTCCTTCAAGACTGTTGGAAAAGCATTCCATGTGAAGCTGGTTGAGAGAAAGCCAAGAGTGTGCAAAGCTGTCATCAAGGCAAAGGGTGGTGACTTTGAAGAATATAAAATATAACAAATATTTTGATTCATTAAACATGTTTTGGTTACTACATGATTCCATATGTGTTATTTCATAGTTTTGATGTCTTCACTATTATTCTACAATGTATAAAACAGTAACAATAAAGAAAAACTCTTGAATGAGTAGGTGTGTCCAAACCTTTGACTGCATTAGGAAAGTATTCAGACCCCTTCCCTTTTTCCACAATTTGTTAAGTTACAGCCTTATTCTAAAATTGATCAAATATTTTTTTCCCTCGTCAATCTACACAAAATACCACATAATGACAAAGTGAAAACAGGTTTTTAGACATTTTATAAAAAATTTATGATATTTTATAAATGTATGAAAAATAAAAACAGAAATACCTTATTTACATAAGTATTCAGAACCTTTGCTATGAGACTCGAAATTGAGCTGAGGTGCATCTTGTTTCCATTTATCATCCTTGAGATGTTTCTACAACTTGATTGGAGTCCACCTGTGGTAAATTCAATTGATTGGACATGATCTGGAAAGGCACACACCTGTCTATACACGGTTCTACGGTTGACAGTGCATGTCAGAATTTTTGGGGGAGATTTTTGCAAATGTATTAAAAATAAAATAATAAAATATTACATTTACATAAGTATTCAGACCCTTTACTCAGTACTTTGTTGAAGCACTTTTGGCAGAGATTACAGCCTTGAGTGTTCTTGGGTATGACGCTACAAGCTTGGCACATCTGCATTTGGGGAGTTTCTCCCATTCTTCTCTGCAGATCCTCTCAAGCTCTGTCAGGTTGGATGGGGAGTGTCGCTGCACACCTACTTTCAGGTCTCTCCAGAGATGTTAGATTGGGTTCAAGTTCTGGCTCTGGCTGGGCCACACAAGGACATTCAGAGACCTATCCCAAAGCCACTCCTGCGTTGTCTTGGCTCTGTGCTTAGGGTCATTGTCCTTTTGGAAGGTGAACCTTCGCCCCAGTCAGAGATCCTGAGCGCTCTGGTGCAGGTTTTCATCAAAGATATCTCTGTACTTTGCTCTGTTCTTCTTTCCCTCGATCCCAACTAGTCTCCCAGTCCCTGACGCTGAAAAACATCACCACAGTGGCCTCCCGAATGGCGCAGTGGTCTAAGGCACAGCATCACAGTGCTTGAGGCATTACTACAGACCTGGGTTCATTCCTGGGCTGTACCACAACAGCCCAGGAATGTGGCCGGGAGTCCCACAGGATGGCGTCGTCTGGGGTGGGGAAAGGGTTTGGCCGGGGGGGGGCTTTACTTGGCTCATTGTGCCCTAGTGACTCCTTGTGGTGGTCTGGGTGCCTGCAGGCTGACCACAGTCGCCAGTTGAACAGTGTTTCTGGGCTCGGGTTAAGCTGGCGGGTGTTAAGGAGTGCAGTTAGGCTGGTCATGTTTCGGATGATGCAAGATTCCACCTTCGCCTCTCCTGAACCTGTTGGGGAGTTTCAGCGATGAAACAAGATCGAAAAAGGGGGGTAAAAAAAAAGTTTTCCCCAGACATGACGCTTGGCATTCAGGCCAAAGAGTTTAATCTTGGTTTCATCAGACCAAAGAATATTGTTTCTAGGTGCCTTTTGGCAAACTCCAAGCGGGCTGTCATGCTTTTTACTGAGGACTGGCTCTGTCTGGCCACTCTACCATAAAGGCCTGATTGGTGGAGTGCTGCAGAGATGATTGTCCTTCTGGAAGGTTCTCCCATCTCCACAGAGGAACTCTGGAAGTCAGCATTAAATACATCAGTGAATACATCAGTCTACGCCATTTAGGAAATAAAAGTTGTTTCTGATCGGGTTGACGATCATCTTCTAAAGTTAGATTTGTATCCCTCCATTTAGTATGATATGTATGCTTGTCCATCATCCATTTTGTATGATATTGTAGCAATCCTCGCTATATGAGCCACATTACAATTCCCGTTAAATGGGTTAACCCTATTGGCGCGATGTGTAGGGTGTTTGCCTTTCACGCCAAAAACCTGAGTTCGCTTCGTTGGTATCCGAAGTGGGATGGCGGCCGTGGGGCCATCGGAACACTGCTCTGGACGTGTGAGGTTAGTCGGTGCACAGGTAGTCTTTTCTGAGAGGGCAGTGTATCGATCCTCATTACATGAGCCACATTACAATTCCCATCAAGTGGGTTAACCCTAACAGAAAGACAGCACAAACCATCATTCTGATAGTCAACTTTGCATTTGCACTGTTCTTCAAGTAAATTACTTTTTGTAAAATGTTCTGTGGAAATGTTGTATGGTTTGTTTAACTTTGCAATCATTGGTTTTTGTTTGGAATACATTTTAAAGGAAGAATTCTGAGTATCTACATCATTCTGTTACTGTGGAATTGCCCAGTTACAAACATTTCTAACATTCACAGACAGTCAAGATGGCTTCCCCCATCCTGACGCACCCACTCTCTCAAACCAAGGGTGCGTTCAGTTCGATTCAACGTTTGCTACGTTGCGTGAGTGTTTGTATTGAGTGAAACGTTCCCCCAAAACGGTGTGTCGATTCTTTATAATAGCCTTTGAGGTACGTTTGCTCCCGATTGGTGGGTGTGGTGAGGTGTGGCCTGATCAATATGGGTGTGACTGTTTAAAAATGCGAAACTCGTGCAGCACACACCTCTGGGCCACCATAATCACACTGTTCTTCAACTGGTCATTTAGTACAGTAACATTTCCATACAGCCTATACATCTCATGGAACCATGGAACCTTGGATTCCAATTGAATAACATTAAAAGAAGGAATAACACAAATGTATGAATAAAATATAACATATTTTGGGAGAACTGCTATCACAGAACCATAGCAATCCCCTCTCTCATTTCCTAACCTCTCTATCCTTTCTTTTCTTTTTCCCTCCCTCCTTCATGGCAAATGAGCAGTTTCCATTATGCCACAGGTCTACGTTAAGGAGATGGAAACAGGCCGGCACCTGCAATTATCCCTGCTCACCCAGCCGTGGGCCGTTAGGTGCTGAGGAACAGTCCTCTCTCTCTCTCTCTCTCAGACACAAACACACCTCCCCCACACTTTTCACACACCTGCCAAATAGCCTGATTAATAAGACTGCAGCACTGTGTAGGTTTCTGTGTACACACGCATGCACACACAGGCACAGATGTAAACATGCATGTATCACCAACACATTTATTGCTATAGGCACATATAGTGCGGTTACACACACCCTTCAGTGCACACTAACACAAATACAGTGTGGATAGATACAATGGCAAACTCACAAATAATGTGGACAGAGACACACACACACAGGTGCGCATTCACTCGGCACACAAACAGTCTAACCCATAATTTATCCTAATGTCCCCAGTCCTTTTCTCTCTATCTATCTCCCTCAGGCCCAATAACCCAGGTGCAGAAGCCTTTCATTGTGACAAGACAAATAGATCACCTTAAACCAGGCCCCTCCGTTCTCTCTCCATTTCTCACACATTCAAACACACACACACAGTTCTGTTGTGAAGACACAGTTGATGTGGGAGAATAACAGAACTCTACAGAGGGAACTTGCCAGATGTTTCCATACAACCTGCGTTGTGGCAACATTTGGACATTTTAATTGGTTAGCATCAGAATACGGCATAAAGATTTAAGTACACAAAAACCAGACTAATTTTAACTGTCATGCATCTGTGTAATGATAAGACAACGCATAACGCAAGGCAAACTGCATTCGACAGCTGAATAAATGTAGACAAGGCAAAAAAACAAACAAGCTCTTCACTATTCTGCCAGAGACAGTGATCCAAACGAGAAGGCATGCCGGAGAAGTGTTTCATCTAACGTGGCCTGAACCTCGATCTATTTTAACAACTGCAGTCATAAGCAATCCTGGAGATCTATGAAACATATATTTTCCCTCCCCCCTCCAGCTGCTGAGGCAGCACCTGCATGGATTTAAATGACTCCATTGATATCCACGGAGACGGATTCATTTCTGTCCTCTCTATCACCGTAGATGGAGAGAGGTAGGAGAAAGTCCCCCAGCATGAAATTATCATTCATTGTGTGTCGCCTTCCAGAATGGCGAACAGTTCTATTTTAAGCTGGTCGAATGTTAGCAGCACAATGGGAGAGGATTTGTAGGCTTGAATAGTAGAGGAGCAAATTACATGTTCCATTCTATATTTTCAGATCATTTCCTGGTTCACTCCTAGGTTGAATATACATGCGTTGTTGGACCTAGGTTTACTTCTGATAATGAGGTCATACTGATACCATAGTTGGCTTTGAAACCTTGAACATCATACTAACTTATCTTCTACTAATCTTTTAGGTGTTTGGGGGACAATACTGATGCCCTTCCTCATTCCATTTCTGTCTATATGGAACCTGAACAGGAAAAGCAAAGTCACTTCCTTGTGTGTCCCTATTGTTTATCCTCTTCATGTGTCATGATGAAATACTATGCTATCACAACCAATTTCGGCATGGGCCTGAAATTATCTACGGTAGAGACAAAAGAGAGTAAAAATGACAGAAAAATAGGCTTAACATTTAAATACAAATGTAAATAGCTTTGAAACCTGACTCTTATTTCTTGGCTTGACAGCTAATGTAGTAGTATGAAAGAGCTGCGGAATAGTGCAAACAGCAAAAGGATTTTGTGCAGCAAAAAAGGCCAGCTGTGTTAGTAGAAGCCTAGTTAATGAGTGTGTGGACATTGATAGGAGGTTCTCACTGCCTCTCCAACTTTCCCCAGCAATTACTGGACCATGAACCTCGTCGAGATTAATTAGCCAGGTTTTAATGTCACGAGGAGAGATCCGCAATTTTGCTTTATCAGCACCTCAGCTATTCTCATCGCTTCTCTGGAAGTGGAGGATGAGGGTGGTTCTGGAACTTCTGGTTCTGGATACAATTGCACTCATTCTCAGAGAGCAGTTTGGTTTGTTAATTAGAGAAATATTTTCCCAGCAAAGTTGTATTTCTTATTTATGGATCACTATGACTGATGTGTAACTGTCATTCAGTGGATGAAGCTATACTCAAAAACCTTCATATCAAAAGAGAAAATTACTTCACACAAACAAATATTTAATACCAATGGACAGATGAAAATCAACCTGAGTATGTCCTTCGTGTTGTTTAGGATTGTAATATGACAGTTACATAACATAGTACATACAAAAGAAGGGAAATGAATGTACATTTGTAAAAAAAAAAACAAGAGCAAATCAAATTGTATTTGTCGCATACACATGTTTAGCAGATGCTATTGCGGGTGGTAGTGAAATGCTTGTAACAAACAGCACATCTGGGTTAAACCATACTACATAACAAACATGAACAAGCATATTTAGTTCTATATATAGTTGTTCCTTTGGCACAAGGTAATGACTCCACAATTTAGTCTCATGTATTGAGCCGTTGGGGCTAGTTAGGAGCTTCTGAACCACAACTACATATCATGAAACCTGAAGGGACCTCTTGGCTGCATAGGAGCCATGTGGTAAATATCACCATCTAGTGGGCACAGAAGACTTATGTTATGACATCCCCAGTCGCTGTAGAAACATCCATCTAAACCCAAATTCTGTCAAATAAGGAGATCAATTGCACAATTCATAAGACAAAAAACCCCCACATGAATTCATGATTTATTAATTCATGGGTTGACTTTCATTTTCAACTGCCCTCCTCAACACACTGAATGAAAATAAAAAAGTACCACCCTACCCCAGAGTCTTTATCGGTTTGTTTATCTGAAAGAGACCTAAAGAACTTTCAAGAAAGAGTCTTGAATCATGGATTCCACCTCCTCCACTAACACACTGAAATCTGCTTGACACACTGTATGTTCTCCTCTACTGTTTTCCTTCAGGCACTGAAGCATGTTTTGGTGCATCCGAGGTGTGGACGCTACAGAGGCCAGCTCCCTCAGCTGGTCCACAGGATCTGAGGGGTTGTTCGGGCACTGCAGCGCTTTGAGGACGGTGGGGGCAAACTTCCCGTGGTGCGCTGTAGAACAGATCACCACTGGACACCATGGGTCCTGTAGCCGGTCGGCAACCGCCTTAGCAACGGCGGTGTGTGTGTCCATCGCGTAACCAGTTTTGGTGTGAACATTTAGGATGGCAGCCAGACATTCCTCTTCAGAGCACCAGCCAGCCACCACATCCTCCTGGATCTTTTGGAGCAATGACTCAGAGACTTTGAAGTACTGGTCTTTCTCTAAGCGCGTGAACAGATCTCTAACAAGACAGCCATCACCACCTGAGGTGTGGTAGAGAAATCTCTCCAGGTTGGAGGATTTGAGGATGTCTATGGCTGGGGAAAGCGAGGCAATGAGAGGCTGGTTTCGGAGATCACACACCCCTGTCGTAATAAAGTCAGAAACGATTCGGTTTTGGTTGGAAGCGCAGATGATTTTTCTTATCGGGATTCCCATTTGCTTTGCGTACAGGGCTGCCATGGCATTGCCAAAGTTACCGGTAGGGATGCATACATCGATGGGCTCTCCGAACTTGATAACCCCATCTTTGAAAAGATCTAGATATGCTGAGGCGTGATAGACCACCTGGGGAGAAACAGGAGGTAATGAAGTAATGCTACTTGAGCTGTACAACAACATACCAAGACATTAAGTAGCCTAGACTGAATGAAATGAATAAATAAAACAATTAATTGTTTAGGATAGCTATATGCATTTAATGTTAATTTAGAATGTATTCACCCCTACCCCTGTATATAATTAAGATGGGTTTGTTAATCCCCTATAATAGAAATAAAAAATAACATACATCAAGCACATTTTCTGAGCCTTAAAAACACAAGTACTACTGTGTCATTTTACAGCAGGACCTCACCTGTGGTAGCAGCCTTCCCCAATTGATGGAGTTAGCAGTGCTGAGGACAGTGCCATACTCCACAACCAAATGCCCTGTCAGACCTGAATCCCCAAACATGGTCTTAATGGCCCTCTGGCAGAAGTCAAAGTCGGATAGGACACCGACAGCCCTGGCGTTGCCCTCTTTGTAGGCTGTCAACTGTCGCTTCTGGATCTCACTCACTCCTTCCTCTGGGAAGAACACCAGCACGCCGACCCTCTGCCGGTCCAGGTCATGAAGGTTGCCGAACCCACTCAGCACTGCACTGCCGGTGTCACCGGATGTTGCCACAAGGATGAGGTAGTTGCACATTTGTGGGAGACAATAGGCGAAGAGCTGAGGCATCAACTGCAAGGCCAGGTCTTTAAAGGAAGCAGTGGGGCCGTGGAAGAGCTCCTGCACAAACTGGTTATGAACTAGGTGTTTCACCGGTGCAATGGCCTCGCTGGCAAAGTTAACCCCGTAAGCTCTGAACACCATTCTTCTGAGATCGGTACCAGGGATGTCCATGGGGTGTATGCACTTTTCAAGCATGGCTAAGGCTCGTTCAGGATAGGACATTTCTGCTATTCTTAGCCATTCTCGTACGTCGAGCTTCGGAAAGCCTTTTTGGGGCACGTATAGTCCACCATCGGGAGCTAACCCCTCTAAAACAACGTCACTGAAGTATTTTGATTCACTAGATGATCCATTCTCCCTCCTGGTTGACACAAAGGTCTCCGATTTCGAGTTCTGGTATCTCTCCACAGCCTGAAGCACCTTCTCTGCAATCTCCTCAACAGTATCTCCAGTCCCACAGAGCACTCTAGTGTCAAGCCATTTCTCATAAAACTGCTTCCTGTAGTGTAGAATCTGCCTGATGGGTACCCCAGCCTCCTGGCCCACAATCCTGTTCACTTTCATCCTGGAGAGCCTCTGTATGATGTCATCGGTGGCTACATCCAGATACACTACCAGTCCAGTGCGTTTGAGGTGCTGCATAGCCCCAGAATGGAGTGGGTTGGATCCTGTTAGGGAGATGACACTACCAGAGGTGGAAAATTTGCAAAGAGCCCGACCCTCTTCTTCCAGGAAATGTTCATCTCCGACCTCGGACAGCTTGTCAGCCACCGGCATCTTCCATGTCACCTCCAGGATATGGTCGTCCACGTCAATGACAGGCACTCCCAGTCTATGAGCAACAACACGCCCCACAGAGGTTTTTCCTGCTCCAGGCGGACCCATTAGCAGGATGTTTCGGTCCTCTATCTGGGGTACAGTAGATAGCCACGATCTGGATATTGAGAAAGGGCTTGTGCTTGTCCGCCATCTCACAGCTTTCAGAGCAAGCTGCCGTGTGTTGTTCAACACTTCCATCGCTATAAACATTTTCACCCTTTGACAGTAGGCTACTGGAAGCATTTTGATGTGGTTGTTATGTCAAATCTGTAAGACAGATAAGATAAGACTGATTGTACAGGGTTAATGACATCAAATAATAACAGGCAATATGTTCAGTGACGTAAGTTCCTTGTTAGGAGCTGTTGAAATGTAAAATGTATGTAGCTACTGTACATGTTGATAACAATCTATCCTGGTTATAGCTATAGTATTTGAACAGTTACTAGGTTTAGCTGTAGCTAAGTTACTAGACCAGTGTGAATAATAATTTACACATGTTCTATTGCCCTTTTCATAACCTCAAAGTGCTTCAAAAGCCAAAACACAAACAAGCAATACATCATCATGACTAGCCTAGCAACTGTATAGTTAGGTCAACCAATACATCATCATGAGTAGCCTAGCTACTGCATAGTTAGACTACTCATGATTATGTATTGGTTGACCTAACTATACAGTCAACCAATACAGGCCAAGTCTGAGTGCCAAAGGTGGAGAGGGACAGTTCATGGCTTGATCAGAGGAAGGTAGTCAGGGAGATGGTTGGTGAAGAATATGATTTTAAATATTTTAAAAAGATGAATAGACCCTAGCTATCAAACACTAAGCGGCATTCTGCCTTCTCCCTACAGTTCTCAGCTATAGTCCGTCACAGTGGACGCATCATAATACCCATAAAAACACAAATGGTTCCAATGGTTTTTCCGCCATTCACTTTACAAAGAAATTACAATTAATTGTGTGTTTGGTGTAGGCTTACCTTGTGACGTTTTGATAGCCGTGTAATTCTTTCTCGGGCAGGGTGCGTTTTTATCAATATATTAGCCTCAATTTACTCAAAAATGTGCATTGCTAATTATTGATAAAAGTTACCTTGTCCTAGAGCGATTTGCTCGGTTATCAAAACGTCAAGGCAGGATAAGCCTACACGAAACACAGACCTTATATGAAGTAGTTCTAAAATCCAAGATGGAAAAATGTATGGCGGATAAACAATTGGAACCATCTCTGGGTTTAATGACTCATACTGTGGTAGTCAATTAGCTCTGTCCATAAGAACAATCCCAATGCTGGGTTAAAGCTGCAATATGTAACTTTTTGGGGGACCCAACGAAACTAACATAGAAATAGATCTGTCAATCTCATTGAAAGCAAGTGTGTACTTACTGTAGCAATTTTGCACAGATCCATACAGCTATGGATGCATGCCTCCATCCAACGAAACTACATTTCTGCTACACTTCTGAGCATGCGATAAAGCTAATTAGCACGTGGTCGCTCCTGTTTTCCGTAAACAAGCGCTGTAACATGGTGATATGGCCGTATGGGAACACAAACCACCCTATCAAGGGGTTTATTTAGCCTTTTTTAATGATTATTTCTCGCTGATATGAAAGATAAGGTCCTTATGCTTCCAATACCGTACCGCAAGCAATGCGTGTTAATTAATATTCAGATCGAGCGTCAGGTATCTTAACAAAACACCCCACTGAAGAAGCCGCCTTCGTCAAAAGACTTGTGTAATGTAATGGAACTGAGTCATGATCAAGGGCTAAATAGACCCGATAGGGCTCATACTTACATTTCTGTCTTCTAAAATACTATTCTGTTTAACACATATCTTTGGAAATAATTTCGTTTACCTATCTACTGTTTCTATCTAGATAGGTTATTTAGATAGCTACTGTACCTAGCTTGCTACAGCAACTTTTATATCATGAAGGGATTGCTCTCTGATATCATGTGACGCATGCATCAGTCGATAATGACTTTTAATATATTTTATACACTAGGCCTACCTGGATTATATTTTTTTTACAGTATCTTAGCTAGTAACGTTTAATTATTGGAGTAAAGAAAGAGCTGATGAAAGTAAACCAATGTCAGCCACGTTCAACTTAAGCTTCTCGTCAGCAACACTAAAAAGGTACTTCCGGGTCACGGAATTTCGAAAATTTTCGAAATACATGTCCCCTACGTAATAGTAGAAAAGTGTCAATTACCTGTATTATTAATTATACAGTATATTACAAATGATTGTCTAAACAGTAACAATGAATCATATTCGTTCATATTTAAGTGACATTTGCATTCAATGTATGTTTTAAAACATGTTCCAAGGTCTAAGAAATGAGGCTGGCCTTTTGCTCCACCCATTCCATTGGCGGCCACAATGTGAATCACTTTATATGGAATACATATTGGTTTTTGAGCGAAAAGTATTGTAGGTGCCACAGTAAGATTATTGTAGGGAATACTCAGTGGGGTCTGAAGAATGTATTATGGTGTCATTTAATTGCGCTCTGATTAATACGGAGTGTTGCTGGCCTTTTACCATTATTCATTGGCCACAACTCGAATCACTGTATATGTCATTGTTTTCGCATTGTCACACATTGTACGGGAAAAGTGAAGGGACAAACTGTATTTCGTAAGTACCGTGTTACATGTAAACGGGGAGAAGGCAAAACAGATAAAACGCAGATTGCATTCAAATCTTAGATGGAGGATTTTACCTCTCACTTTATCAGGAAAGGTAGAAACAAGATGAATATTCTCCCCACACTGTGAACTACTAATAGCTAACAAAGTAACTGTATAACGTTAGCTAGCTATGTAAACTTATTTGCATTGCACACAGCCCATGGGCATATCTACTGTATCTAACGTTAGCTAGCTTAATTTGTATTTTTCTTAAACCTATGTTTCTGTGTGGGGGATTGGGAATGTGTGGGGATACTTTGTTGCCACAACCTGCACCGTGAAAAAGACTGCACCACTGTGCACGGGGCTTCTGACAGATTTTTGCACTCATGTCCTGAAATGATCTAGCTACTGTACTATATCTATCTTATTTTTTATTATTCCATTGTCAAGTTATATCAACGTTTAGGGCACAAGTTAAGCATGCGAAAAGTATGAATAAGGTTCCAAACAAGACTGGGGCCAACAAAAGTAGAAGTGCCCTCTCCAGAGAAATATCTGCTCGAGCACTCCAAGGAACCCAAACTTACTGAAAGTAAGCAATAGGGCGAGATTACATCTCAATATCACTTGAGGTCATTTCCTAAATCTAATTCTGTGTTTATATTTTTACACCACTAGAGAAACTTTTTCACATTTGTATGATACTTTCAAGAAAACACAAATAGCGGCCAAAGCAGACAATCGAATTATGGGTATTCACTCCAAAAAGGACTTTGTAAAGACATATGCCTTTTTTTATTTTATTAAACTAGACAAGTCAGTGAAGAACAAATTCATATTTTACAATGACGGCCTACCCTGACCAAACCCTCCCCTAACCTGGATGACCCTGGGCTAATTGTGTGCCGCCCTATGGGACTGCCAATCACGGCAGGATCGAACCAGGGTCTGTAGGGATGCCTCTAACATGGAGATGCAGTGCCTTAGACCGCTGCGCAACTCGGGAGCTCTTTGAGAACATCATGGCAGTGCTAAGGAAGCCACAGCCTATCTACGCCGACACTAAAACTGGAGACAAACAGCTCCTGGAAAATTCAGGACTGGTCCCAAAGTACATCAAGAAAAACGTGAGCTTTTCACTACATATGAAAAGACTGCTTTCACTTTGTCTGTCAAGCAGGTAGTGAATTTGTAGTGCTAGTCAAAGAAAAGACACTTATTGCACCAAGACTGGACACTCAATCAATTTGAATTGAACTGAAGAGGCGCCCAACATAACTATTTGCCCATCCTCTCCCTAGGACTTTGGAAAGAACCCTGAGTACCTGCAGCAGCATGCTGATGAGGTGAGGAGGGTTCAGGACAAGTATGAGAGCTATGTCAATGAGCGCATGTATCAGGAATCAAGGTAAGACCCAGATGCAGACACATTGAATTGACAATGGTTTAATATTCCAACAGGGGCAGGCAGGGGTAAGTAAACCAGAGGTGGGGCAACGGTACCGGACGGCAGGCAGGCTCAGGGTAGGCAGAGGTCAACAATTCAGAGGTGGGGCAAGGTACAGGTCGGCAGGCAGGCTCAGGGACAGGCAGAGTGGTCAGGCAGGCGGGCTCAGAGTCAGGATAGGCAAGGGTCAAAACCAGGAGGACGAGAAAAAGAGAGACTGGGAAAAGCAGGAGCTGAGAACAAAAACACTGGTTGACTTGAAAAACAAGACGAACTGGCAACAGACAAACAGAGAACACAGGTATAAATACACAGGGGATAATGGGGAAGATGGGCGACACCTGGAGGGGGGGGAGACAATCACAAGGACAGGTGTGACAGCATGAGAAAGGGCGCCATTATACAGCTCTCTGAGGATGAGTGAAAAAAAACATCACACAGGTAAACCACATAGGTCCTTAGAACCAAGCCAATAGAATCTGTCCTAGAATAGATCATAAAGATGCATTACATTAATATATGTGTTTTAGCTGATCAGTCATTTAGATAAGGTTCAATATTTGATCAATGTATCAAATGATGAATAGGCTTACAAATTCTGTTAAGCACCTGCATACATTCAAAGGGGTTTAAAAGTGACATTTCCCAGAAAGACATTCCCATTACACTGACATACATGGGCTTATTGATAATTAATTATTCTTGAGCAAGAATGGAAAGCTCATCTCCCTTGCCTGTGTTATTGATGGGTCATTCTCTGTCCGGGGCTTGAAGAAGAACTGGGGGAGCTGCACCATCAGTACCAGGGACTCTGTTGTCATGGACACCACCCCCAAGAAGTACTGCAAGGAGCGTCTGGAGCTGGAGATGAAGCAGCTGGAGAGGGACATTGACCTCATCAAGCGATACAAGACCATCTACATCGTCAACAACAACTAACACACATGACACCTCTTAAGTCTCAATGGCAAATGCCAGAATTGTAAACAGATATTCAGTGAGGAAAAAAAACATATGCCCTGAGTGCTAGATATGAAATTGTCTGGCAAATTGTCATATCCCTCTCACTGCCTGTCTATGATTTCACATTGTTTTGGTAAACTAAATTAACTCTGCACTATATTTAAATATATTTGTGAAAATCTGCTTACAACAGTTTATAAATATTACTACATACTACGTCATGATGTAATCCTTGTAGGTCATTGTACAAGAGCCTTGAATGAGCCTATACTTATCTGGTCCTTTGCCACAGTTTCTTGAACCAAATGATTAACTTTTCCTTTTTAGCAAGCATCCGTGCCTACAGGAAAACTACTACATGAAATCCCGTGCAGCTGATTATCCACCCCCGTGGATCCAATTGTGCCATTCGGTGGTTTATTCAGAAGGACTGGAAAACAACAACCACCTCTTTATAGTCACACTAATGACTTTAGCATGACCACAGCATGCTTGACTTGTTGGCTAGTTTTGAGTTTCAGCCTAAAATTGCACAAATATTCTCTCTTTATAAAGTGGAAAAGTTGTCAGTTACTTCGAGGAACACTTACTTCACCGTTATCTTGCTTGTGATTGTAGTAATTTGTTCGCTCCCCTTCAGTCTACTGACTGAAGTTTTACTTCAACTGTCTGTCATCGCGGAAAAACATCATGGCAGAATGCGTTCCATCCAGAGCCACAGGAATGGAAGGCGGAATTGTGGTAAATAGCTTCAGACTTTGTTTTGTAGTGGTCTATTGTAATATACCAATATTTATCCTATCGTGATTTGTTTTCTTGAGTAACTTGTTGGAGCTGATTTCAGTTGATCAAGCACTGTCTTCAGATCATGAACTTTTTAAATTGATAGGCTACTTACAGATATAGCCTATGGGAATATTTCGTGAATAAATGTATCATAATTTTGCAAGTGTTTCTTATCTTTGTTAATCATATTTTAGATTAAAGATGATTGGCCCGGATACAGTTTAGAGCTCTTCACTTATCCAGAGCATTACCGCGAAGATATAGAGAGTGTCTACATTCCACATGGGGTTATCATGGACAGGTAATATTTATTTTATAATCTGGAGGAAATTCATACAAACCTTTTCACCAGCTTGCTGAGGTGATCAGAAGCCAATCTACCATTCTATTTATGTTGTTGTAGTTTACAATATGGAACATACGTTACTACATTACTGTGCTTAAAGGATGATCTTAAATAGGAATAGCACCACCGTTTTTTACCCCCTTTTGCTCCCCAATTATTAGTAGTTACTGTCTTGTCTCATCGCTACAACTCCCGTACGGGCTCGGGAGAGACGAAGATCGAGAGCCATGCGTCCTCCGAAACACAACCCAACCAAGCCGCACTGCTTCTTAACACAGCGCGCATCCAACCCGGAAGCCAGCCGCACCAATGTGTCGGAGGAAACACCGTACACCTAGCGACCTGGTCAGCGTGCACTGCGCCCGGCCCGCCACAGGAGTCGCTAGTGCGCGATGAGACAAGGATATCCCTACCGGCAAACCCTCCCTAACCCGGACGACGCTAGGCCAATTGTGCGTCGCCCCATGGACCTCCCGGTCGCGGCCGGCTGCGACAGAGCCTGGGCTCGAACCCAGAGTCTCTGGGAGCACTGCGATGCAGTGCCTTAGACCACTGCGCCATCCGGGAGGCCAGCACCCCGGTTTTTATCTTTATCACTTAACTTGATCCACTTTATTGGTCTTCTCCTGGTGCACTTATTGGCCTGGGTTCACAGTTCAGGTTTTCTACCTCATGTGGAAAGGAATGCTGGTGCGTGCCACATTTTTACCAACCAGGGAGGCTTGGAGGACTTCAAGAAGTCATTGAGTTGAGAACTGTGTATTGAAAGTACACAATAAACGATGCCATTGTGTGTGTGTGTGTGTGTGTGTGTGTGTGTGTGTGTGTGTGTGTGTGTGTGTGTGTGTGTGTGTGTGTGTGTGTGTGTGTGTGCACATCATACACACTGCATGCCTTGGCAATTATTGATAAAGCATCAACTCTGGTATCATGTGACCCCGAAATGTAATTACACACACACACACTGCTCTGTCTATGTAATTGTGATTTCCTGGGAAGGATTAACATGATTTGTACTGTAGGACGGAGCGCCTGGCCCGACACATCATGGATGACATTGGGGATCATGACATGGTGGTGCTGTGTGTACTGAAGGGAGGGTACAAGTTCTGTTCCGACCTGGTGGAGTTCATTAAGGTACAATGCCGCAACTCCAACAAGCACCTGGAGACCAGAGTGGAGTTTATTAGGCTTAAGAGCTACCTGGTATGTAACCCCACCCTCACACAACAACAACAACAACAGTAGTCAATCATTGACTATAAATAATGTACAGTGAACAACAGTGCATCAAGTTCTTTAAGAGTCTTTTGAAAGGCTCTATCATCACATCATTTATCAGTCGCTTGTGATGAAGTTAAAGATAAACATAGTGAATATGACGTTCTCTAGTTTAATGTAGTTGAGGAGCACCTTGGTTGGTTCCTCAATATCCTATTTATTTGTCCTTTGAAATCTTCAGCATGTATTGTTTATGCAGCTGGGCTTCCCTTCACCAGAGCAACTGGGAAGCCTGTTCAGATGCTGTATCCTCAATGTATAACATTCAAATCTCGAAATTGTCATCTTTTAGCGCTGACTTCCGACCAGAACAGTTAGGAAAAGGCTTATTCAACATAAGAGAGGAAAATTAGATATCGAAACAACCTGTTGTTTCTGTTATTAATAATTGGTTCATGTTTGGAGATGGAAGAGTTTATAGTTTGTCTGTCTGTGTATATAGTATGTCTGTGTATGTATGTCACTTCCTTTTATTTACGGATTTCATTGGATTAGGCAAAAATATGTAGGCCTCCCTCTAAGTGTCTTTGTTGAGCTACACAATCAATTTGAGATACTTTTGGTCATGTAGTGTATGTGGACACCTGCTTGGAGTTGGTCTCCACTTTGCTGCTATAATAACCTACCCTCTTCTGGCAAGGCTTTCCACTAGATGTTGGAACATTGCAGCAGGGACTTGCTTCCCATTCAGGCAAAAGAGCATTAGTATGGTCGGGCACTGATGTTGGGCAATTAGGTTCGGCTCGCAGTCGGTGTTCCAATTCATCCCAACGGTGTTCGATGGGGTTGAGGTCAGGGCTCTGTGCAGGCCAGTCAAGTTTTTCCACACCGATCTCGACAAACAATTTCTGTATGTACCTCGCTTTGTGCACGGGGGCATTGTCATGCTGAAACAGGAAAGGGCCTTCCCCAAACTGTTGCCACAAAGTTAAGTTGGGAGCACAGAATCGTCTAGAATGTCATTGTATGCTGTAGCGTTAAGATTTCCCTTCACTGGAACTAAGGGGCCTAGCCCAAACAATGAAAACAGCCCCAGACCATTTACTTTACACTTGGCACTATGCATTGGAGCAGGTAGCATTATCCTGGCATCTGCCAAACCCATATTCATCCATCAAACTGCCAGATGGTGAAGCGTGATTCATCACTGCAGAGAACGCGTTTCCACTGCTCCAGAATCCAATGTTGGCGAGCTTTACACCACTCCAGCCGACGCTTGGCATTGCGCATGGTGATCTTAGGCTTTCTCGGCCATTAAAACCCATTTCATGAAGCTCCCGACGAACAGTTCTTGTGCTGACGTTGCTTCCAGAGGCAGTTTGGAACTCGGTAGTGAGTGTTGCAACCAAGGACAGACGATTTTTATGCGCTACACGCTTCAGCACTCGGCGGTCTTATTCCGTGAGTTTGTGGCCTACCACTTTGCGGCTGAGCCGTTGTTGCTCCTAGACATTTCCACTTCACAATAACAGCACTTACAGTTGACCGGGACAGCTCGAGCAGGGCAGAAATTTGACGAACTGACTTGTTGGAATTGTGGCATCCTATGACGGTGCCTTCAGTACGGGCCATTCTACTGCCAATGTTTGTCTATAGAGATTGCATGGCTGTGTGCTCGATTTTATATACCTGTCAGCAACGGGTGTGGCTGAAATAGCCGAATCCACAAATTTGAAGGGGTGTCCACATACCTTTGTATATATAGTGTACTTTAGGATGCTTCGATATGAGCGTTAGGAAATTAGTTTAAGGAAATGAAACGTGAAATGAGAAATGATTGTAAATGATTACTTTTTCAGTTCCCTCATTGTTCGCTATACTCCTATGAAAGGCCATGCATTTAAGTCACATCGATTTAAGGCAGCCCTCCGCACATTTCTGATTGAGGGGTTAAATGTGCAAGACCAATTTCAGTTGAATGCATTCCGTTGTGCAACTGACTTGATATCCCCTTTCCCTTTCACTTGGGATTTTGTATTTTGGCTAACTCAGCATCTGAAATATCTGACTCCAGCATGATGGTAGAATTGAGCTGACCTGAGTGTCTGTATTTTCTCCATTGTTACTGCCCTTCATTCTCGCCTTTTTCCATTCCATCTAAAGCCTCACTGTCTAAATGATAGTGATTACGTAGACACTAGACAGTCACCGTCATGGACAATTCCCTGATCTGTGCAGCGTAGTCATCCTGGATGTCATGTTTGGGGACATCTCTGTCAGGTTATCTGTGTCTTGCCTCTGTCCAGGACAGAATGGTGACTGTTCACACACTCAAGAAAGTTTTTTTCTTCTTCTCTAGAATGACCAATCAACAGAGGACCTGCACATAATAGGTAGTCAAGATCTATCTGTTCTACGAGGCAAGGTATGTACGTGCCTAAATAAATTGTAATGATTTTATATGGACATTTGTTCAAACCATATTTCTTTCTGTAAATAATCTTTCCATTTTTATCCCTCTCTGGGAAATTAGATTCTATGCATTCAGATACACTTTGTTCTAAAGAATTTGAACATTAAGAACGTTTTTGATATAAGGTCATAACTAGCCACAAGGGGGAGCTCTCAGCTCTGCTGTTGAGCGTCGACAAAGCTCTTGGAAATGCATCAGTGTGCTCATTTGGGTGGTGAAGGAAGAAAGGGAAAGACACATACACACTTTAAAGACAAATTCAGATAAGGTATACGATCTATAAGAAGATATAAGAAGATTGAGCTGAAGGATGAACTACCCTGGTATATTTCACATAGGTGTGGCCCTCTATGTCTAAGGAGTGGTCCCAACGTATCACCACAAGGCATAGTAGATCCATTTAATGAAAATACATCTTTTGACTCTATGGCGTGAGGCAAGGGCTAGGTCCTTCCATAAGAGACAGACCGTTTTAGACATTCCTGTGTAAAACTGTGTCTACTGAACTACATTTCTGGACTGGAGCAAAGAGAGTGAACCCAGTGACTGGGTGTCATCCTGCGTTCATTAGGCGCGTCATACATTTTTGGGTCTTCCCCGACAACCGTCCTCTTTGTGTACCCTTCATAAGAGTCACTTTGTCAGTGTGGTGCAGCCATCACCAGGTTGAGAATGAATCACTAATCTAGTCCTGTGGACAGTACAGGAATGGTTGCACCAGGAATATCCTCTTTCTGAGGAAATACTTGACGATGAAAAATAGGGTTTTGGTGGACCATCATCCACCCCACACTGTAACCTACCCCATATGAAAGATTTAATGGAGTTTAAGTCAAGGGTGCTCAAGAGGGTGGTATGTGAGTGGTGTTGGAATTGACGCCCCCATCTAGATAGAATGTAGTCTTACAGCACATAGTTACTGTCTCTATCTCAGTAGCAAGGTATATTTTAGGAGTCAGAAGAGGACAGCAGGCAATGTCATGAGAAGTTTTTTTTTTTTTTTTACATAAAACTGAAAATGGCAAAAACCTTACCTAAGATTTGTTTTTGCTTAGGGTTAGGAGGTCAACAAGAATACCTGTCTGTCTAACCCAGCAAATTTACACAAGTCAGGAACATTAATCTTCACTAAGGGTAACTAGATGGCTGACATCAATCTTCACTAAATGGCTGCCATCTCAGCGTCATGCCGTCACCCCATGGCACAACTGAGTGGTGCCAGTCATTGGGGCATGTGCCAGTCATAAGGGGTGCTAGTTATTTGGCACATGGACTCTGGCCAACCGTCAACTAGCATATTGGCAATGGCATACCATTTACAGCACTTGCTTTTCCTAATCCCAAATGTCATCATGGAAAGGCGAGGAGTGTTAAAGTTAAAATGCATAACACTGCTGCAAATATGTAAGTTGGGAGGTTGGCTGGATAGGTTCAAGAACAGATCTGTCAAATGACTTGATTTTGCAGGAATCTCTGCATGGGGTCGAGTTTCTATAGCCTACCTCCCTTCCCAGTCCATCATCAACAGAAGGGAGGCATGTACAGGATTCTATTTGGGATTTCAGCAATAGAACAGATAGCAGTATGAGGGCACAAGCCTTTGGGAGTAGTGGAGGGGGTTAGAATGATGTAGCACATTGTCTGGTAGAATAATGCACCTATTACCTCCAAGTGTTTGTGTTTCGTATCTTTAACATTCTTGAGGGGAAATGTAATCCATATCGAATAAGGTCATATAAAAATCACTAATGTGGTTGTTTGAGGCTGTTTTGTGCACATCTTTTCCATGTGGCAAAGCAGGTTAGTTCTGCTCAAGGTTTCCATGTTCTCTCTCTCTCTCTCTACTACACTAAACAAAAATATAAATGCAACATGTAAAGTGTTGGTCCCATGTTTCATGAGCTAAAATAAAAGATCCCAGAAATGTTCCATACTCACAAAAAGCTTATTTCTCTCAAATGTTGTGTACGAAGTTGTTTACATCCCTGTTAGTGAACATTTCTCCTTTGCCAAGATAATCCATCCACCTGACAAGTGTTGCATATCAAGAAACTGATTAAACAGCATGAACATTACACAGGTGCACCTTGTGCTGGGGAAACGAAAACGGCACTCTAAAATGTGTCGTTTTGTCACACAACACAATGCCACAGATGTCTCAAGGTTTGAGGGCGCGTGGAATTGGCATGTTGACTGCAGGATTGTCCAGCATAGCTGTTGCCAGATAGTTTAATGTTCATTTCTTTACCATAAGCCGCTTCCAATGTAGTTTTAGAGAATTTGGCACTACAACCAACCAACCTCACAACTGCAGACCATGTTTATAGCGTCATGTGCGCGAGCGGTTTGCTGATGTCAACGTTGTGAACAGAGTGCCCCATGGTGGCGGTGGGGTTATGGTATGGGCAGGCATAAGCTACGGACAACAAACACAATTGCATTTTATCGATAGCAAAAATACTGTGACGAGATCCTGAGGCCCATTATGAGGCCCATTTTTTTCAAGGTATCTGTGACCAACAGATGCATATCTCTATTCCCAGTCGTAAAATCCATAGATTAGGGCCTAATGAATGAATTTCCGTTGACTGATTTCCTCATATGAACTGTAACTCAGTAAAATCATTGAAATTGTTGCTGTTGCGTTTATAATTTTGTTCAGCATAGTTACGTATCCTTACTCCCTGTTCATAGCGTTACATAACACGGTTCAGGTGTAGCGTGTAGGCCCACAACATTGGCCTCCTGCCTGCATTCTCTCAGAGCACTCGCCTCAAACCATAGATACACTCCACCAGCCAGACAAAGAGCCTCATACACAGCCAAGGGGGAAAAAGCTGTCATTTGAACCCCTGCACCAGAGAAAGTGTCCAACTGTAATTATCTTTACTGTCTAAGACATTTGGAAGGGCCTTTGGCTCAATGTTAGGAACAACCGTACATTATGAGGGAGTATAATGACATGTCTGTGTGTCTCTAAGGGACTAAAATTAGATCCAAGATTGTCACTATAGCTACAGTCTAAGAAATGAGAAGTCAAACTCCCAAGTATTTTCCCCCATGTTTGAATGGAAGTTGTGATGTTTCAGTTCAGAGATATTAAAAATGGGTTTGTCTCTTTTTTTTTTTTTACATGGCACAAAGAATGTCTTGATTGTAGAGGTAAGTGACTGCATCATCTCACGGTACAGTATTGCAAATGCCTTGAATTTGCCTTGATGCCTTGAATAAAGTTGATAAAAATTGTCAAAGACTCCAGCCACCCAAGTCATAGACTGTTCACTCTGCTACTGCAAGGCAAGCAGTACCGATGCACCAAGTCTGGAATCAACAGGACCTTGAACAGCTTCCACCCACAAGCTATAAGACTGCTAAATAGTTAGTTAGTTAAACAGTTAACCAAATAGCTACCCAGACTATCTGCATTGACCCTTTATGCACTAACGTTTTTGACTCATCACATCAGCTGCTGCTACTGTTTATTATCTGTCACTTTATTCCTAGTTATATGTACATGCAGGGTCTACCTCAATTACCTCGTACCCCTGCACTTCGACTCGGTATTGGTACCAATTGTACATAGCCAAGTTATCGTTACTCATTGTGTATCTATTATTACGTGTTTGACTTTTTAAATTATTTCTCTCTATATTGTTGGGAAGGGCCCTTAGGTAAGCATTTCACTGTTAGTCCACTCCTGTTGTTTACAAAGTACAGTTCCGTGAAAAAGTATTTGCCCACTTACTAATTTTCTTTATTTTTACATGATTCTGATCCTGAATGTTATCAGATCTTCAACCAAAACCTAATATTAGATAAAGGGAACATGAGTTCACAAAAAAATATATATACTTATTTTATTTAATTAACAAAGTTATGCAACATCTAATTCCACTGTGTGAAAAAGGAATTGCTCCTTTACACTCAATAACTGGTTGTGCCACCTTTAGCTGCAACGACTGCATCCAAATGCTTCCTGTAGTTGTTGATCAGTCTCTCACATCGCTGTGGAGGAATTTTGGCTGACTCTTGCATACAGAACTGCTTTAACTCAGCGACATTTGTGGGTTTTCAAGCATGAACTGCTTGTTTCAAGTCCTTCCACAACATCTTAATTGGGATTAGGTCTGGACTTTGCCTAGGCCATTGCAAAATGTCAAATTGGTTGCTTTTGAACCATTTTCATGTAGAGTTGATTGTGTGTTTTGGATCATTGTCTTGCTGCATGACACTTATTCTCATTCACTAATTTGATAATCAGGTCTTAAATTATGCAATAACAGCCAAACGGCAAGGGATTGATAAATTGCATAGATTACATCATAACATATAACATGCCTATCATTGCATACAGGCAATAATTGCTTTAAATGAATAGTTTTCCTCCTACCCTCCAACCTCCAGGTGCACATAGGCCAGACCTCTCTTTTTTGTATTTTTTTCCTCCCTTTGAGATGTTTCAGATGTGAAAGTTTCCAGACTGATGTCATCCATGCATAAACACTAGGCCTTCACCACATGATGGCTGTTTAGCCCCACTCTAGAGAAATAACAGCATCTAAGATTCAATCAATATTCTAGATGGGCTGTGTGACACACATACACAATTGCATGAATTTTGTCACATTGCATTCTGTACTTCTATATAATTCGTGTAGTTCTTAATCTCAGAACTCAAGGAACAATTTGACATCTGTAGAAAATCTATATGGATTAATTTACGTTATAGCATACTGCATGTTATTGGTTGATTTTCTATTGTGATCCATTCTCTTCTGAGAGCAGTCCACATTTATGGCCCTCCCTCTGTCCCTCTTCTTTCCCCTGCCTCTAGGCTATAGTCGACACAGGAAAGACAATGAAGGCCCTTCTGAAGCATGTGGAGGCCTTTGAACCCAAGATGGTAAAGGTCGCCGGGTGAGTCAGTCTGTCAGAGCTCTCCATGTCCACGGGGGGGGCTGTCACAGGAACAAGATGTCACTCTTCCGTAGTTACAGCAGGGACTATAGATATGCATGCCTCCAGTCACCATACTTCAACTTGAATTTGTCTTCTGTTTTATGTAAAGTTTGCAATTGTGTTTCATTGCTTGAATACAACTCTGTTAGTATTGCATTTTTTTCATAAATCAATCCATATGTATTGCACAATATTGTTTTGATTTAGAATGGTATAGGTACTGTACTGTTTTCCCTTAGTTTCCCCCTTTGAAGCTTCCGTAATCAGTGTTTTTCCTGTCTGAATGATAAGAATAGCTACCCTATCGCCATCTTCACTATAATCTAGTCATGAACTGCTTATGTAGTTTCACTGTACATTTTTTTAAATCCGAGTTCAAATCTCTTCTGCATGATTCATTGCAAATTATTGTGGATATTAGCTTTGTTAATTCTTGTACTGTCATGTCTGTTTCAGTCTGCTGGTGAAAAGGGTCTCTAATGTGGTTGGAAGCCTTCCAGACTGTAAGTGCATCTCTGTTTAATGCCATCCGGGATGTCACTCATCCTTCATTCAGCCGTCAGAACAAGATTTATACTGTACATGTCATGTTACTCGTATCTCAGTCTAAGCCCAGGTGGTTTTGAATGAGGTAGCATTTTAAATGTTCTATGTTCTATGTTTAAATCATTTCAAGGTTCTTTGTTTGTGGTTGGTGCTTGATCGTGAGACTTTTCAAGAAGATTCTCTGTTATGCAGACCTGATATAACCCCTGGCACTGACTCAAGTTTGAATTTATGGTTTATTCAGGCCATCTCTACACATATCTACGGTAATTTTCTGTGTCTGTATTTATCTCAACAGATGTGGGGTTTGAAATTCCCAACCGTTTTGTCGTGGGCTATGCTTTGGACTACAACGAGTATTTCCGTGACCTGAATGTAAGGCTCTACTTTTATTTCTGAACTACACATGACCTTTTAGTTTAAAG
This sequence comes from Salvelinus namaycush, assembly GCF_016432855.1. Classification (NCBI taxonomy): domain Eukaryota; kingdom Metazoa; phylum Chordata; class Actinopteri; order Salmoniformes; family Salmonidae; genus Salvelinus; species Salvelinus namaycush. The sequence goes on from NC_052313.1 coordinate 22,230,995, forward strand.
AGCTGTTTGAAAGGGATGAAAGAGCCGGGAGCTGAGAGTAAACATAGTCAAAGAGACACTTCTCTCCCTGAAATCTAAACTCACCCAGGTATCCTCTGTGTGTGTGTATTTTTCTCTCTGTGTGTGTGTGCGTGTGTCCTTGCGCGCGGGTGCGGGTGCTTGTTGGGGCGCATGGGCCTTCGAGAGTGTGTGCGTTCGGGGGTGTATATGTGTGCACTGTATGTTATGGAATACCTGTATGTTTTCCTGACCTCTTGCGCTGTGCCCCATGCCAACACTCCTATGTTAAATTAAGTTACAGTGTTCTTATTTTAAATGTACTGCCCTTACCTCTATTATGAATACCTGTATCAAGGAGATACTCAGATTTATCTGAAACACAGCACCCCAGACACACAACCACCCCTTTGGCCTGTGTGCATTTTGTGTGTGTGTGTGTGTGTGTGTGTGTGTGTGTGTGTGTGTGTGTGTGTGTGTGTGTGTGTGTGTGTGTGTGTGTGTGTGTGTGTGTGTGTGTGTGTGTGTGTGTGTGTGTATTCATTACAGAAATTGGAAGGAAGGTGAAGAAAGGAATGTTAGGGTTAGGATCTGCTTATCTGGCGGAGTGAGTCATCTTAATTCCCCACTTAATGACTATTAGTATTACCAGTTAGCACATGCTACATATCAGTACAGTCATATGATTGTTATCAAGGATGTGTTCATTTATCAGTTTGAGATTGACCTTGGATGACCTTTGAACTTTTCATCTTTAAATTATGTAAAGTTCAGTGCACTAGCATAATGGAGAGGCGAGATGATTCCTGTCATATGGGGAAAGTCTGACCTTGCTTTCCCAAATTCACATCCCTCCACAATCTCTAATCAGCTCAAAACATTTATCTTCTGAGGGCTCGTCATCACCGTGGTATTTCAACACTCCAGCAGATAAACACAACAAATTACTAATTTATGTTCTGTAAACATGGGGGATTAAAACATATTTCAGTGACGGTCTATAAACGATCAAAGTGTTGCTCGCTTGATTTAACATCTGACTGAGGGGAACAACACTCTTTCTCTTCCTCCCTCCAGCATATCTGTGTCATAAGTGAGATTGGAAAGGTGAAGTACAAGATTTGAAGAGAAGTCGACACATACATGGGTTGTTCAGAGCTGCAGTGTTTTCAACATGTGGCAGCAAGTGCCTTCCCTTCTCATATCTTCTTTCGTGCTCTGTTGAGGATTATTGTTGGTTTATTCATTTCATAAGAAGAGACACACCTTGCATGTGCTTTATGCAAAAAAATATGAGATCTGTGTTAATCATGTTACGTACAACCTTGATTGCCAAATTTTAAGATAGTCACACTGAATGTTTTTTGGAGTTTTTTTTTTTACATATGCTATTGTTTTTGTAAACATCATATTACATTGTTGGCAGAATATGCTTTTACATAATATGCATTTATAACTTTTTATGTAAAATACTAATTTTGTCCCCAATGATCTAATATGTGCCAAGCACAAAAAAATAAACTATGCAATTTTGAATAACAAATTATTTGTGCCTGCGTCTGTGAAGATAAAGTGTCTGGGTTATCAGTGGCCGAGTGCTTTTGATTGAAAGAGAAGAGGTTTAAAGAAGGAGTTGAATGTTGACCTAAAAAGGGAGCACCTGAAATGTATGTTATGTCTTTTCTACCCAGCTGTTGATCCAAAACTACACTGCATGTTTAGCTTCAGTGTCATTTGAGCTCAGTTTATTATCTGGCATAAGTTGACTTTCTCTCGCTTTGTCTTTCTGTCTTTTATCTTAGTAAATCATTATATGTTATGATAAAATTTGGAATCAAACATGAAACCCTCCTGGAAAGCCACAAAACATGGTTCGCATTAGCTTGAAGCTAGCTCAACCATGCAAGGAGGCAACGACTATCCAAACATGTATGCTGCTATACAGTATATACAATGAACCAGGAAAATAATGATCCATTGGGAAGATTTTAGTGCAAACCAGACCTTCTGGTTTTCTCTCTAATGTGTGGGTGGGTGTTTGTGTGTGTTGTGTAGAGGGGTACATGAGGGGTCAAGTAATAGGAACAAAGTGTTGCTGCCCAGAGAGCAAAGAGAGTGAAAAGAACGTCACAAAGGAACTGTATGTCCAGATAAGTACTCACCAAGCACTTCCATCTAACGAATAGCGATGCAGTGGACCTATTTATTTCCCACAAGGATTTTACTTTAACTTCCAGCAAATGTAGCTGAACTCAAACAATTTGAACCAATAACTGACATGGCTTTCAGGATCTTTTAAACCGTGTTGCCGTGCAGTGTTGTCGGATTGATATGGATAATGAATGTACTCAGAAACCCTAATAGCTCATGACAAAAAACTCTATGCACATCTTCTATCCAAACATCAAGTCCAAACATCAAGCCATCAATAAATAATCACAGAAGAATTCAAATAAATCAAAAATTCCTTTCAGGGTTTCACCCATTTCACCCACTGACAGATCTGAAAGTGTCGTTAAACTCAAATCATCTGTCGTCAGCACTAATCATAACGAACACAATGGCCGGTTGGAGCTTGGAGACAGACAGCTGGATGGTGTGGTGTGGTGGAGACTAGAGAGCCAAATGGTTCTCTTTGCTACTCCAAGCCTGTGTTCCATGAGTCAGTGTGGGCGTCAGCTGGGCACTTGGATGAAAATGCCAGGACTCTCTCTCGCCATCTGTCACCAGTTAGTTCTCCTCCTGTTCTGAGCCATTTAGTTATTTATTAGTCCACTCCCTTAGTTGTATGTTTGGCTATTCGGTTCATACAATTATTATTTCCTTTAAACTTAGGTTGTTATTTTGTTTTACAATAATGAGGTTGTGACCTGTCTTAAACTGTTGCATTGTGGGAAATTCTATCAGGCCTAACTTTGGAAGGTTGTTTACAGTAATAAGGCTGTTCCTCATGTATTTTCTGTTGGATGCTTTTAATCTCCCAACTAATGAATAGAGTACAAGATGTTCAAAGGAAATCTGTTCTCCATCCGTGGTGTTGGTTTACAAGCCTCCCCATATTCTCCTGGGATGTGTATTTGTCTCTGGGTGACTAAAAGTCAATTGTGCATTTCACTGGACTACACTTCCCAACATGCTTCACTTCACACAGTGTGCACTTGGGGAGAGTTGTCATGTGGCCATGCACACTTGCCTCTTAATCACTTGAAAAACAAAACAGACATTACATAAACATATGCACATGACCCACACATACATATACACACATCTAAGAAAAACATTGGCTTAATCTAGAATGAATTCCAGGCACTCAGCTGCTCTGTCATTACCACAGCATGATGGGCCAACTGAAAGAATGAGAGGCCATACAGGCTGTCGGTGACCTCTCCGTTCACTGACCGTCGCGTTACTTCTCTCAGGTATTTCAGGAGTCATTGACTTCACCCTTTAACCCCGTCCCCTTTGATCTCTTTTGTAATCCTCCATTTGCAGACCACCGTAGTTTGTGGTAGGATCGTTGACATACAGTTCAACTGCTGAGTTCTGTGAGCATTGTGAATGCTGTAGGCCTATACTTTCAAACACACTCTGCCGAAAAAAGTGTGCCATCTGACAATGTGGCATCTGCTGGGAAAGTTTCCAGCACTTGACTTCCCCATAATACGGTTATCCCGGGTAAAACGTAATGGATCACTTGCAGTCAATGGCCCTCTCCCGGATGGGTGACCTGAATAATAATCCTGCAAACAGAGAAGTAAGATAGAAAGATGGAGGTGGAGAAGACTGATAAGAGTCCAGGTGGCAGGTTGTGTGATGGTGAGATTGGCTTACACACTCAGAAGACCCACCTATACATCCACAGCCCCTATTTAGCTTTTTTTCCACTATACATCTGTGAAACACAGGCTTTGAGTGGGTCCTGAAATACAAACTGAACTCCAGTCTGATAAACACTCCTCTTTCACTAAGAGCATCAGTTATCCCAATTATCTTAGGTTGGGATTAGTAGGAGGCCACCCTTCCACTGAACTACAGGGCATTTTGTCTCGCCTGTGTATGTGTCATACAGAAGGATCAATGGCCACCATTGTGCTGTGACTCTGTGTCCCTTATCGAACATCAGCACTTGGGGACATCGGTTAACTTACCCCCTGCGCTAAATGTCCCCCACGCCACCCTGGGAACCTGCAAGGCATTGTCTGCCACCTTGGAGCGGGATCCGGTGAGAGGGAGAGGGGACAAAGAGGCGGCCAGGGTTCTTATGCTGGGGCTTTGTAGTGCTCCGCTGAGGGAACAGAGGACAGGGCCGTGCAGTGAATGTAGGCTACAGGTAGACTGGGAGAGCACAAAGAGAGCAACATGGGAATTGGGTCCTGTGAATGGCCACACATGTATGCGCTTGACATATGAAGCCTCTGAGTCGGTGTTTAAACAGAGCGGCATGGATTTGATTTCAGATTACCTGGACAACAGATTGAACGTGTTTACTCCCTAGTTTATTGTTTCTTTGTTCTACCTTTTGAGAGGTGTCAAAGTCATGTTTAGCCTAGGGTGGCAGGTAGCCTAGCATTTAAGAGTGTCGAGTAAGTAACTGAAAGGTCGCTGGTTTGAATCCCTGAGCTGACTAGGTGAAACATCTGTTGATTCAGCAAGGCACTTAACCCTAATTGCTCCTATAAGTCGCTCTGGATAAGAGTGTCTGCTAAATGACTAGAATGTTAAATGACTAAAGAATGTTACACTTTGACAGACAGATAAACACTGTATATGTACTTTGATAGACACATACACTGTGGTTGAACTTTGTCTACTGTACATCGTGCTCCAAGTAGAGGTAGCCAGGGGCCTTCATTGATTGGTTCCTGTTGGGTTTCATTCAATTGTGCAACTCCCAAGTGGTCACAGACGTCATTTCAATGTCTAGTTTTTATTTACGTTTGATCTATTTGTCAACTAATGTTAATTGAAAGGGTAAAATCCATTGAATTCTTTGGATTTAGGGTAAAAGTTAGGTTTAAAAAATCCTGAAATTCCTTGATGTTGATGACTTGAGGCAAATCCAATCAGTTTTCCACGTTGATTCAACATCATCACATTGGATTGTTTTGTTGAAAGGACGTGGAAACAAGGTTGATTCAACCAGTTTGTGCCCAGTGGGTCAGTTCCAACTCTACTTGTTCAACCTTAACATCGGTGTCACGTTCTGACCATAGTTCTTATATTTTCTTTGTTTTAGTGTGGTCAGGGCGTGAGTTGGGTGGGTATTATCTATGTTTTCTGTTTCTATGTGGGGTTTCTCGTTTGGCCTGATATGGTTCTCAATCAGAGGCAGGTGTTAGTCATTGTCTCTGATTGGGAACCATATTTAGGTAGCCTGTGTTCTATTGTGTTTTGTGGGTGGTTGTTTTCAGTCTTTGTGTGTCTGCACCAGATAGAACTGTTTCGGTTTTCACTTTTGTTGTTTTGTATTTGAAGTGTTCTGTTTTTTGATTATTATTAAATTAAGATGAACACTAACCATGCTGCGCTTTGGTCCTCTCCTTCCACCGACGAAAGCCGTTACAATCGGCTCTTCCAATGCTTGTAGCAGTGACCTACCTAAAGCCTTTTATTTTTCATTGATGAACGAACTCAATAAAACAGTATTTAGCCACCACACATAATGCAATGTGTGGGATAAGGCGGAATTGTAAGCTTCATGGGCTAATACTGTTTTTATTGGTCTAAACGCAGGAGATATTCATTTCAAGACTATATGTATCAGGCTCCCGAGTGGCGCAGCAATCTAAGGCACTGCATTTCAGTCCTAGAGGCGTCATTACAGACACCCTGATTTGAATCCAGGCTGTATCACAACCGGCCGTGATTGGGAGTCCCATAGGGCGGCGCACAATTGGCCCAGTGTCGTCCGGGTTTGGCCGGTGTAGGCCGTCATTGTAAATAAGAATTTGTTCTTAACTGACTTGTATAGTTAAATAAAGGTTAAATAAAATAAAATAAAATCATGTACCTCCTCATCTTCTTTGGGTAGAAACTAGGGTTATATACAAGCCCTACTTCAGCACCTGATTCTGTTTCGACCTATAACAGGATAATAGGAAGCCATGAAGCTATGCTAACTGAGGTAATGCTAAGTGTTCTTTGGAAGTGTGCCCTAGAAAACATCACTGTTTGTTTTTACTTTGTGAGACGGTAAATTCAGCGCTTCAGTTTTATTTCTGCATTGTAACTCAACATTTTATATCAGTCAAATGTCATTCCATTTAACAAATTGAGAAAATGAATGCCATTTGTTGTTTGTGAGGGAAAGGCACCAGTGTTTCTTCAGTAGTCATAGCAATTTCTCAGTCTACAAAATGTTGCTCGAAATCAACTTGGCTGCAGTAATTAAAGCTGCTACAGTATGCCCACAGTATAACTCTGTGATACTATTTCACACTGCTAAACCTATCATGAATGTCCCATACATATTGTGTATTAATAAACAGCATACAAACTAATATGTTTTTGCTACCATAGTATGCCAACCCCTCAAAAAATAAAGCTCAAGCCTGCACTGTCTGGTTGAGGATCCAGCGGCTCTTTAAACAATGGATTCTCTCTGAAGCTAGGGAGCCCTCAACACATAATGGGTCAAAAGAGTCCTCCTATTGTCCCACTTCTATTGTTCTGTTGGAGTGGACTGCAAACAGAACATTGTCTTTGTCTGGATCAGCTGTGGAGCCTTTTTCATGCATTATGGAGTCCCATGTGTCCGCCATGCCCTACATGTCACAATAATACAGTTAGGGATCCAGCCAGTGAATGGTAAGTGGCACATTACAACTCAAGGAACACGTTGGAACCATTCAAGAACTGAAGGAGGGGGAAATGTGTGAATGTGGCCCCTACTACGGGATCCTACGTACATGACTTCTGTTGAAAAACATCTAGCACTGCATTTTTTGGTATCTCACATCCTACTGGAAAATTTAGAATAGCTGAGTATAGAATTTTTTTTATGGATCTTGCTCAAAGAGCTAATATTATCTATGACATGCCAAGGAAATACGCTGAGACGTGGAAATAGGCCTATACAAAAAGGTTCTGATAGCTTAGCATAATATGAACAGGGAAGGAGGTTCTCTAGATAAGATGTATTGTATTTTTCTTAACAGACTATGCAGGAAGCTATTTGTCAAAGAGCCAGAGGCGAACAGAAATTCCAGCTCAGCTATGCTCATCACGCCAAGGCCCTCCATTCAGCTGACACTCTATTCTGACAAGAGTTGACTGTGCTCTGCTCTGCACTTTGACTCATTATGGATAGTAGCAGTAGTAGTACCAGACTCGAATGAAAGCGCAGAATACAAAGTTTTGGCATCCTCCAGGTTAATTCAATTGGGTTTTGTGAAGCTGGCAAGACATAGTGTCACGTACTCTCTCTCTCACTCACGCACGCACGCACGCGCACACACATACACATACACATACCCCAACGTTTTTAGCGGGCTTCCACAGCTCACCAAATTACATTTGGATTGTTCAATTAGGCCTATAGGTCAAAGCCCTTGCATCAATGATCCTGTAAAAAGCCACTTGGTTGACGTGTGTATTAAAAAAAATCGCCCTGATCAAACGTTTAGTGATGTGTTACTGAAGTGACCACTAATATTCCTGTGCATCTTATGTAAGAACCTGTCCAGTTGGCTGGGTTTAAAAACACGATTTTAAACGTTGAATGTGATTGGATAATAGACCCGCGAGTGAGCAGAGGGGCGGTGTTTCTAGAAAATCGGAGATTCGTCCATCCTGCAACCTAGTCTGTTGCGCGCTGCCATCAGGGACCAAAAAGGAATACGACGAATTACTTTTTGTTTCAATTCTGTTGTGAAATGTGGATGAAGAACCCTCTCGGATTTTATGAATTTTAATTAAGAACAACACCGTGAAATTTCTCGCGTGGTCAAAATAGTAAATCTATTGTAATGGGCGTTTACCTTGTTTTTTAGCCTGATTTTCCTAACAGGTAGCTAGCACTAGCTGTCCAGTGGTAACTACTCAAACGAAAATAGCCCGCTTGTTGTAGTCTTTGGTAATGGTAGTCAGCGAAAACACACTTGCATTTGGCACATTGCTTATTGCTTTTGAATTACTTCTATGAACAACAGCAATTTCTCTTCTTCTAAAGCAAGGACAATGTATCATTTTGTGTTACGGACTTTTCCATGAATTTGTAACAGGTAGGTTGCTCATGCAGATGTACTGTCCTACGGACAGCTTCAGTTGTTTGTTTGATACAAACTTGTGTTGTGATACAATGTTGTTTTTGTAAACACACTCGCCGAAAGCGTTTCAATTTAGAACTGGACCGAATTATGTGGCTATTTTGCGACAACTATAAACCATAGTTCCATTGAACGTTCTCTGTGTTAGTTCGTTGTGTGGCTTTGGGCGCATGATGGCTGATATTTGCTCGTGCTTTCATTGGCAACCTATCCAGAAAACTCGTGCGTCAATCTTAGGTTACTGTGTGTATGCAATCCAGTCGTGTCTCTAAACAGAATAGTATTTGGATTAATATAAATGTTATTATGTATTATGCATATCTACACCTGACCATTTGGCATTGGACATCGGTCAAGCAAGCATTGCAACAAAGTAATAAAATAAATTAGCAACCCAGCTGTCGACTGTTGTCAGTATCTCGATTTAGGTCAAACAAGTGGATAACACAATCATGCGACAATGACAACAACGCACTTCATTGCATCTGATGGCAACTGAGATCGGACCATGCAGGAATATGATAATCACAGTTCATTGTTTACAAGCAATAGTAGTGTAGTACAGTAGAAGTAGCCATCTCCTGCCGAAGTGCTCTCAACAAGATTGGATCCTGGACTGATGCGCAACTGAATGTGGAATACAAGAGCAATTACATTTGTTTAGAGATGGACTATATTGAATGTGTTATTGTGTTGGTCTTAAGTTGCATAATAGCCTGCTTCCATAAACGAAATTGTATGAACTAAAGTTTACAATGTGACAGAGTATATTTGAAGGCCCATGGGTATCCCACCAGTGTGTAAACATTTATGTGAATGTAGCCTAATAAACTTTTTTTAAATGTTTTTTTTACTGAGACCAAGAAGCACAAGACCCAGTCATTCAAATGGCTTACTGGGGAGGTGCTTGTGAGTCTCGGATAGGGTGCATGTATTCATTTCTTCATCTTTTAACTTTCTACTGTGTTTATTCCATGTAGAGTTTTACAATCAACGAAAATGAAGAGGGAGGACTGTGGTGTGGACTGTGGTGTGGATTAGAACCCTTTCTGCTTCCACTGTGGCTGAACGGAGTAGCCTATCACTTGGTTTTGGATCTCTCCCCCTTTCTCAATGTGGGCTCCAAAGGACTTTTGCCTTGGTGGTTTGAAATGAAATAATGGCGACACGTTGGACTGATTCACCGCAAGACGATGAAGAGAATAAACACAGAGACGTATCTCGAAGTTGTGAGGTAAGACTTTTCCCACATTTTAGGTGTGGTAAGGCTGAGAATGTGACAGTCCCCGTAAGCTTGCGGTGCAATCGCACATCGGACAAGTGCTTGTTTCTAATTATGACAGTGGCGCGTCTTGCCCACCGACCAGAAAACAATGGCTTTTCATTTGTCCAGACTCCAGATTGCCGCCCGACAGCTGTAAAATGGTGTGGATATGTGTGTAATATTGAGTTTGTTAAATTTGCATAGATACAAATCCTAGGAATGCATTTTAATCACCAATGTAGTCTAGAGATAACAGCTGTCTATCACTGGGGCGTCAATCAACAAGCCTTTTGATTATAGTTCCTGAACCAATTCAAGGGAGATGCTGTACTCTTGATGGCATAATTTCAGTGTGATCCTTTTTATCAACTCTGGCACTGTGTTGCACTTGCTACACAGTGTTTTGTAGTTGGTTCACGCTCACTAGTGATTGACAGTTATGCCGGAAACAAGCACAATGCACACCACCTGTTGGAACAGCAACACATTTGAGGCTATAGCATTTACCTCAGACCCACTGACTAAAATAGGTCAGACTTGTAATGCTTTCATTGTTTTGTAACCCACAAAATTGTATTGTGATGCATGGAGGACTTGATGCCATGCTTGTTGTTAGCGATCTACAGGTAACTGCCAAAATAAAGCAAACACCACCATAAAGTGTCTTTTTTTAATAGGGTGTTTGGCCACCACGAGCCAGAACAGCTTCAATGCACCTTGGCTTAGATTCTGCAAGTATCTGGAACTCATTCTTCCATAAGAAATTCCATTGGTGTTTTGTTGATGGTGGTGGAAAACACTGTCTCAGGCACTGCTCCAGAGTCTCCCATAAGTGTTCAATTTGGTTGAGATCTGGCGACTTAGACGGCAATGGAATATGGTTTACATCATTTTCATTCTCATCAGACCATTCAGTGACCACTCTTGCCCTGTGTGGATGGGGGCATAGCCATGGTAGCCAAAGTAATGTTCTGCCTATCATTTTTATACATGAGCGTGATGGGATTGCTTAATTAACTCAGGAACCACACCTGTGTGGAAGGGCCTGCTTTCAAAATACTTTGTATGCCTCATTTACTCAAGTGTTTCCATTATTTTGGCAGTTACCTGTACATCAATAGGCCTATGTCTGGAATACAAGGTGGTGTGTGTGTTGGCTCACGCCATCTGTTATTTCAGGCCAATAGGTACACTTGATGCTGACCGTCACCAACACTTGCTGAATGCTATTAAAAAGACACTACGCGACGCTGCTGTGTGATAATGATCCTCAATTTCATAAACCCATGACCTTTTTGACCTGCTGTGAATCCCGGTGCAAAGTTTCTATGTACAAACTCCCGCTGAGTGACTGAAGTGTTGCAGAGCAATGCGACGGCATTCACATCTGCCGGCGTGTAAGGTGACAGAGTTCGCTTCTCTTTTTTTTTTATAACCACTTTCCGAGTGCTTACTGCATCCAAATAGAATTTCCATTTGCTGATCTAATCTTACTGTCCATTTTCTGGCCAGCCCTATACCATGCTCAGATAAATGCCACATTCTAGAACACATCTCTAACCTCATCCCAAGCACCCACACGCACAGTGGCATTCACAGTTACATCATCGTCATCAGAGGCTGGCTGCATGTCATAACAGTATAGCAGCAGCATGTTTTGGATTAACCCGTCATGTGAAATGGCAAAACCACTACTGCATAATCCTCTTACCCAGTGCAGGAATGTGTACTGTATGGATGTCAAATCTTTGGGAGCAGGGCAGGCAAGGGGTAGATGGCAGGGGAGTGTTGGAAGGGAGGGGCGCCATGGAAAGGGGGAGTGAGGTGTGCAGGTGTGATCGTTGGCGGTCGGAAGTTGTCTGAGGTAAGCTATTCTGAAGTCCCAAGTTCGAAGCGGTGCAGATATCGAAGCTCGAAGCAGACAGTAAAGCCCTATAATACATTAGGAAGCAAGCATGGAGGGGGAATAACACCTAAAGAAAACTACTGCATACTTGGTTCCATATTCTGGAAGGTTATGACTTTTATAGCCAGGCATGGATCTGTGAAGTAGCCTTGTGGTTTGGTTTTACTCCCAGCAGTTGTTCCAGTCTAGTACCTCTCAAGCCACCTAAAGATTTCCTCTTCACCAAGTTAAACTATAACCACAGTTTCACAGCAGGTGATTCTGAATCCTTCAGCAGACACATAAATTATGCATCTATCATGTTTTAGTACAATGTCCCCCTCTTATTTCTCTCTTTCCTTCTCTTTCCTGGTACTTACTACTGCAAGCAAACATATCCTCACAGTCCTACTTCTTCCCTATATCGTCGCTGTTTCACTTGTCTGTGCCTTACTTTAACGCTGTGCTGCTGGGTGATTCTATGGTAACGGAATTATGCGGAGACTCAAATTTTTCACTTTAAAATGTATGCCAAACACAAACCATGGATTTCTAACTTTAATAAACCAAACAACTATGCAAAATGGCTACTTTGAACAGTTTACACGGTAAAAAAAAACACATTTACTGGAAAACTATGCAGATGCAAAGTTTGCTAACATAATTGCGGTTAAACCTCCCACAGTTTTATTATGTTACCAAACTTTGTATCTGCACAGTTCTTCCTGTAAATGTGTTTTTGTAAAATGTGCAGTGGAAATTGTTAAAAGTAGTCATTGTGCATAGTTATATTGTTTGTTAAACATTAATATACATAGGTTTTGTTTGGTATACATTTTGAAAGTGAAAACATTTGAGTCTCCGTTTCATTCCATTACCATGGAATTGCCTGTCTCAAACTTTTGTTTTTGTATGATAAATGTCCACAATTGCAGCTGAGGGCTCTTAAAGACACTGGTGGGAAAAGTACCCAATTGTCATACTTGAGTAAAAGTATAGATATCCTAATAGAAAGTTACTCAAGTAAAAGTGAAAGTCACCCAGTAAAATAGTACTTGAGTAAGAGTATTTGGTTTTAAATATACTTAAGTATATTTGAGCAATTACATGTACTTTTGATACTTAAAGTAAAATTATAAATCATTTCAAATTCCTTATGTTAAGCAAAACAGACGGCACCATTTTCTTGTTTTTAAAATGTACGGATAGGCAGGGGCACGCTCAAACACTCAGACATTATTTACAAAAGATGCATTTCTGTTTAGTGAGTCAGCCAGACTGTAGGGATGACCATGTGGTCTCTTGATAATTGCGTCAATTTCACAGTTTCCCTGTCCTGCTACGCATTCAAAATGTAACGAGTACTTTGGGTTTCTCAGGAAAATGTATGGAGTAAAAAGTACAATATTTTCTTTAGGAATGTAGTGAAGAGAAAGTTATAAATACCCAATAAAAACTAATAGTACTTTAAAGTATTTTTCCTTAAGTACTTTACACCACTGTTTAAAGACCCCAAAGATGACAATGCAGGACCGCTCTGCACAAAGGCCTATGTCCAAGTCCACTATTTGAAAAATGACAGTGGTCAAAGGGGGGGGTCCTCCAGAGGTTGATGTAGGATCCTGAAGAACAAATGCCCCTCTTATTTCACAATTTCTCCTTTCAAACATGGAGGTAGATGGAAATGCAAAGATGTAGCCACGTGTCAGCGCTGTGCTCTTTACGCCTGAAGCCCCCTTTTGTGAGCAATCATCAGCACCTGCGGCCTGGCATGTGGGAACTGGGCAGGTGCTACTCTGTACCTGCTAACACACACGCAGACACACACACTTCCATCCCTTGTCTCTTACCCAAGCGCCACTGCTTATGAAATCCCATTCCCTCGGGTCTAATGAGAGTTCAGGCCCCAGGCAACCAGGGCAGGACAGAGGCTGGGGGGGTTGTAGTGGAGCTGCCTCTGTCCCATTCACTCCCATCTCCTTAATGAGGGAGATTTCAAGGCCTGTCTTCGCCTAACCCCCTCTCCCCGGCTGTGAGGAAAGTGACGGTAGCCACGCAGGGGTAATTTAGGCACAGCTGCTCACAGTCATTAGGAGAAAAACACTCCACATACACACCCCACTCCTCAACCCCCCCCCCCCCCCCTGTATTCAGGGCTGGGTCCAGCATGACCAGCTGAGGCCTCTCTCCTCATGAGTGTCTGGCTCTGCGGTTCATCCTGGGTGATCCCCTCTTACCACTCTCAACTAACCCAAACATGATGCTCAATCCACATTTAGAAGGACCTCTGGTCCTGTTGCCTACCCTTTCATTCACATAATACTATGGCTGTTGAGCTGTTTGCTCAGAATTTGTGACGTATTGATCCGTTATAAAAGGATGTTAGTGAGGAAGGTCTGTCGCTGTCCCTCGCTAACCAACTACCTCTGACTATGATGGTTCAAACCATTTCACCGTGTTCGTGTTGATGCAGGGGTGTGCATTCCTGCACTAGTTCAGTGCCGGTTGTCATTGTACCCACCCTCCGATGGCTATCTGTGTTTCCTCTTTCCGACATGTATTGATCCGTCCCCTGCTCAGGGAGGGAGGAGTAGCCGTGTTTTGAGTGCTGTTGATGCACTCCTCTTTCCACTAGACGTATCCTCTCCCTCCCCCATAAATCCTGCTCTTTTATCCCCGATGCGCTTGTCTTTCACTCGCCCTCTATTCCGACACGTTTTCTGTGACGCTATATTTAACCACTGGGGGTTGAAGTTAAAAAAAACATTATTTCCTGCCCTATTCCTTCCCTGACATTCTGCTTGAAGCCAGAATGCGAGTTTCCAGAAAGCGCTATTTTTAACAGTGAGTTTGATGTTCTGGGGTCAGTGCACTCAATGTGGACTGTAGTGTCCATGCGAATGCTGTCCGGTTTGGGTGGAAACTCGAAGTGAAAGACTTTCCCACAGTCTATCCCAACACCACAGTCCTCATGTCAAAAGAAGACACATTTTCATGGAGTCCCAGTCTCTATTACAGTGAGATCATAAAAGGCGTAACGATGCGCTGAAGTTGTTTTCGTCCCATTTTTTGGGGGGAGGGGTTGAGATTTAATCTCATCCTTAGTAAATATTTCCTTTCGTTTTGTCATTTATCAATGCTTAAGTTAGAAATACAAATGAGCTGGATATGTGAAGATTTGAAAAAACGAATTTGCTCTGCTTCTCCCTCGTCTGCAGCTCAATGCCCTCTAAATGCACTTTCCTCAAGGTTTCTTCATATAAACAAGTCCTCAACACAAGCCCCTGACCTGAACTCCACCCAGGGAAAGATCATTATGCCCCCTGTACAAGAAACACACACACCCTGTCTTGGGGGATTTACCAGGAGTGTCCTTTCTAAGGGCTTTCCCTGTATGCAAACACCAAGATTGGCCCTCAGCCTGTTATTGTCACGACTGTGAGTGTGTGTCCAATGTGTTTTTGGGCATTCCCTATCTGGATCAAGCCTGCCATCAATTGCCCCTGTTTTCCCCTGGAAGAGACAATGGTAAGCTCTGACATGTGTGACCTCGTTGGACTGAAGGTCACCTATTCATAGCTACTTTGCAGTGGTGTGTGTGTCATTTGGACACACCTACTCATTCCAGGGTTTTTCTTTATTTTTACTATTTTCTACATAGTTTTGATGTCTTCTACTACGAAATAACACATATGCAATAATGTAGTAACCAAAAAAGTGTTAAACAAATCAAAATATATTTTATATTTGAGAGTCTTCAAAGTAGCCAGCCTTTGCCTTGATGACAGCTTTGCACACTCTCGGCAGTCTCTCCACCAGCTTCACCTGGAAGGCTTTTCCAACAGTCGAAGGTGTTCCCACATATGCTGAGCACTTGTTGGCTGATTTTCCTTCACTCTGCGATCAAACTCTTCCCAAACCATCTCATTTGGGTTGATGTCGGGTGATTGTGGAGGCCAGGTCATCTGATGCAGCACTCATCACTCTCCTTGGTCAAATAGCCCTTGCACAGCCTGGGGGTGTGCTGGGTCATTGTCCTGTTGAAAAACAAATGATAGTCCCACTAAGCGCAAACCAGATGGGATGGCGTATCGTTGCAGAATGCTGTGGTTGCCATGCTAGTTAAGTGTGCCTTGAATTCTAAATAAATAACCGACAGTGTCACCAGCAAAGCACCATCACACCACCTCCTCCATGCTTCACGTGGGAAATACACATGTGGAGATCATCCGACGGAAATACACATGCGGAGATCATCCGTCACAAAGACACGGCAGTTGGAACCCAAAAAATCAAATTTGGACTCATCAGACCGAAGTACGGATTTCCAACGGTCTAATGTCCATTGCTCATGTCTCTTCTTATTATTGGTGTCCTTTAGTAGTGGTTTCTTTGCAGCAATTTGACCACGAAGGCCTGATTTCACGCAGTCTCCTCTGAACAGTTGATGTTGAACTCTGAAACATTTATTTGGGCTACAATTTGTGGCTGGTAACTCTAATGAACTTATCATCTGTAGCAGAGGTAACTCTGCTTTTCCACTCCTGTGGTCGTCCTCATGAGAGCCAGTTTCATCATGGCACTTGATTGTTTTTGCAACTGCTCTTGAAGGTACTTTCAAAGTTCTTGAATTTTTCTTTATTGACTGACCTTCATGTCTTTAAAGTAATGATGGACTTTTGTTTCTCTTTGCTTATTTGAGCTGGTCTTGCCATAATATGGACTTGCACTTTTACCAAATAGCCCTATCTTCTGTGTACCACCCCTAAATTGTCACAACACAAGGAAAGAAGGCACACCTGTTAATTGAAATGCATTCCAGGTGACTACCTCATGAAGCTGGTTGAGAGAATGCCAAGAGTGTGCAACGCTTTCATTGAGGCAAAGGGTGGCTACTTTGAAGAATCTCAAATATATAAAAAATATTTAGATTTTTATACTTAAAAAAAAAATCCATATGTGTTATTTCATAGTTCTGATTTCTTCACTATTATTAAACAATGTAGGAAATAGTAAAAATAAAGGGAAAAAACCCTTTAATGAGTAGGTGTGCCAACTTTTGACTGGTACTGTATGTGTGGCCGTTACCTACCACGCATTGACCATGACCCATCTTTTCTTCTGGTCGAGGGATGAAGTCCCCTCACGGCTTGGCCCTGCTGGATGTTATCTCTCTCTCTAACTGGCTATGAGCTGAATGCCATTATGGCACTGGAGAGAGGGACGGGTGGATGAAGAGGGGAGGGGGTCAGGAAGAAGAGAGATTAGCTGGTGGAAAACACACCAGCCCTTTTCTTTCCCTCTCTTTTTTTTCTTCTCTTTACTCCAACTGGCTCACTGTCACAGCTTCTTCTGCCTGGATGCCCCCGTCCTTCTGGAAGATAAAGGGACGGTGTAGAAAGAAGTGGAGGAGGGGAAAGACAGGCAGACAGACACTGCAGCACCAGCCTAATGCTCACTGAAGCCGAGGTGGTGTCCATTACATATGCCCAAGGCGTCTATGCTGCCTCTGTCTTTCTGTCTCTCAAGACACGCCACACTGAGGCTGATATGTAGTAGTATGAAGTACAAGAACGCAACTTCGCCCACCTTTCATTGCGGTCGTCCTCTCTCCGTTTCTCCTTTTTTCATTTGTTTCCCTCTAGTTTTTATTCATCAAGTCAAAGATAAACACTGTCGGTGCGGATGGATGAATGTGCGTATAGAGGGACGGGCATTGTCATGCCAAATAGTGACCGGCTGCCAACTCCTGCTATGAGCCTGATCAGCCATCCTGTCACCCCCCCCCCCCCCCCCCCCCCCTCTCTTTCTCTCTGTCTCACTCCTTCACGACACAGATGCTAAAAGTTTAGTCTCTTTCAATGCCTTTTGACGGCCGCTGACTAACACTGTTATGTCCCTCCATAACAGAAATTGCCTTGGAAATATGGTTTCTTTGATGTACAACTGCGTCATCTTCCAGCTACTCTTCAGCTGATAGGCTACATGCAGTTATTATACCAAACCGATTCCCATAAAGACATATTACTCTCAATTATTGGCAGTGGCATCTAAGCCTTTGATGTGCGTAGATCTCAGACCACAAATCTAATGGGGAGAAGTTGCCCGTCCTTTTCGTTTCCCTACCAGTAATTTCCTGGATACGAGCTTTTCTCCTGACTTGCAAATCTACCTCCAAAAGCACTTTCACTTATTTTCCTGTGTTTTTCAATGAGAGCTTACGTAAGGTTGTTATCGGGGTCATATCTTGAGCTCTGGTGTTAGTAAGGGCTTTGAGGTTCTTGGCAGGAAACCACATTATTTCCTGTCGGCGTCAGTACTGGAAATGAGCAAGGGCACCCTGATGAATGAATGATTTCATGAATGAACGGCAGAATGAGGGAATGGTAGAGAAAATTTTGTTCTTATCCTAATGTCGGAGGACGATGTTTGGTGTTTTTTGTACGATATCCTTTGGCCAATGTATTAGAAATTCTTAGAAACCTAGACCTGTAGTTGACCTGACACCAAAGCCCCCACTGTATGTCGGTTCACAGTTCAGTTCACCTAGATTAAGCTATTTGGAGTAGGTGTAGCTTAGACTGTGATACAATACCATGTCTCTGTCCCTCCATGGCACATGCATGCGCTGTGTGTTGTTCAAAGCAGCAGGGCGTGTGCGTTGGGCATTGATTTTGTGTGTGTGGGGACGAGCGATGGATCTGCACGTCTGCACCATACGATCCATAACTCAGGATTGATTGGATTATATTGGTAGGGAATGGGGTGATGTGCTCCGGACTAGCCTATTCCTGGTAGTGGGAGGATGGGGTGGGGGGTGGGGGGGGGGAGTGCACAGCCACGTTTCAGCAGGACGTTACGACAGCATGTTGTTGAGCTGCTATTTATAGGCAGAGGCTCACACGTGGTATTTTCCAAATACTTTGTTGTTGTTTGCCCTTTTCATCTCTCCTCTTTCCAGATGTGTTGGACACATTATGCCTTACTGCATGTATGAGATTGACAGATTTGTCTGGATTAGCTTAGTCCCCATCATGCCTTCCACAGCCTTTGTCGTCTTTGATCTTTTGCATCAGCTACATTGACGAAACGGCAGCTTTTCATTGGTCACACCACCTTTTAGATTTTTCCAGTTAGCCTATTGGCTATTTTGAAGGGTTATGCTCATAGGGAGCAGAGCAGTCATTTCCGAAGTCAGGCATGGGTTGTGATCATGTACCTGGGAGAGAGTGCGGTGGTTACAGAGGCCAATGGCTATGAATCCTCCCACTTTGTTGATGCGATGCCGTGGATGGGGCCCCGAGGGGGTCATCCAGTCTAGACATGGTGAGTGTGGCCAGAGTGACCTGCCTGACACCAGTGTGTTTTGTAGCCTTCTGACCCACAGTGGTCCCCTGAACGTACTGCTGCCTACACTGTCAGACACCTCGGATATATGTTGATCCCCCAAACCTATTCCTCTGTCACCTAGATCCATTCCACACGGAGTTATCACAATAACTAACAATAGAAAGATGGGTTAGGGTTTCATAAGCTGATTCCAGCCTTAACATGCTAGATACACTCCTGAGCATTCTTTCTTTCACATAGGTCTAAAGTCTGCACCAATGGGGCTAGAGGTATGGATTGGCAGTGTTACAGTGTGTGTTGGTTTTAGCTATCCCTATGCACACAGGCTATTGGATTGTTGAGCTTTTCCCTTCAGGCAGTGGCAAGCTGACATCCTGTGGTTCTCTAATTTATTGTGTGCGTGCGTGTGTTTTTATGTGTGTAGTAAGGTAGTATAAAAAATGCATGAAGGCCCTGTAGCCCTCTACTCAATCTCATTGTCTGGCACTGTTAGGCTGGTAATTGGTCATGGCCTCGGTAATTTGGGTTCTGATGTGAGCATCACAGGTTTCAGTGATGAAACTGTTAATGTCGCAAAATAATAACCCTCTGGGTTATATATGATAGAACATCAAGGGTTTCAGCAGCACACAACTCTGCATATTCACCCTTCAGTAATCCAGTGCTCTCATTCTTTTAGCTAATCCAGTCTCTTGGGTTTTATTGATTTTGTTTTTGAGACACTGAGTAGAGGTCGGCCGATTTTAATCAGACTGGCCGATTTTAATTAGGGCCGATTTCAAGTTTTCATAACAATCGGTAATCGGCATTTTTGGACACCGATCATGGCCGATTATATTGCACTCCACGAGGAGACTGCGTGGCAGGCTGACTACCTGTTATGCGAGTGCAGCAAGGAGCCATGGTAAGGTGCTAGCTAGCATTAAATGTATCTTATAAAAAACAATCAATCTTAACCTAATTACTAGTTAACTACACATGGTTGATGATATTACTAGTTTATCTAGCGTGTCCTGCGTTGCATATAATCGAATCGGTGCCTGTTAATTTATCATTGAATCACAGCCTACTTTGCCAAACGGGTGATTTAACAAGCGCATTCGTGAAAAAAGCACTGTCGTTGCACCAATGTGTACCTAACCACAAACATCAACGCCTTTCTTAAAATCAATACACAAGTTTTTATTTTTAAACCTGCCTATTTAGTTAATATTGTCTGCTAACATGAATTTCTTTTAACTAGGGAAATTGTGTCACATCTCTTGCGTTCTGTGCAACAGAGTCAGGGTATATGCAACAGTTTGGGCCGCCTGGCTCGTTGCGAACTAATTTGCCAGAATTTTACGTATTTATGACATAACATTGAAGGTTGTGCAATGTAACCGGAATATTTAGACTTATGGATGCCAGCCCACCCGTTAAATAAAATACGGAACGGTTCCGTATTTCACTGAAATAATACACTTTTTATTTATTATTTGACCATATTAATGACCTAAGGCTCGTATTTCTGTGTGTTATGTTATAATTAAGTCTATGATTTGATATTTGATAGATCAGTCTGACTGAGCGGTGGTAGGCAGCAGCAGGCTCGTAAGCATTCATTCAAACAGCACTTTCGTGCATTTGCCAGCAGCTCTTCGCAATGCTTCAAGCATTGCAGTGTTTATGACTTCAAGCCTATCAACTCCCGAGATTAGGCTGGTGTAACCGATGTGAAATGGCTAGCTAGTTAGCGAGGAGCGCGCTAATAGCGTTTTAAACGCCACTCGCTCTGAGACTTGGAGTGGTTGTTCCCCTTGCCCTGCAAGGGCCGCGGCTTTTGTGGAGCGATGGGTAACGCTGCTTCAAGGGTGGCTGTTGTCGATGTGTTCCTGGTTCGAGCCCAGGTAGGAGCGAGGAGAGGGATGGAAGCTATATACTGTTACACTGGCAATAAAGTGCCCATAAGAACATCCAATAGTCAAAGGTATATGAAATACAAATGGTATAGAGAGAAATAGTCCTATAATAACCTCAACCTAAAACTTCTTACCTGGGAATATTGAAGACTCATGTTAAAAGGAACCACCAGCTTTCATATGTTCTCATGTTCTGAGCAAGGAACTTAAACGTTAGCTTTTTTACATGGCACATATTCTACTTTTACTTTCTTCTCCAACACTTTGTTTTTGCATTATTTAAACCAAATTGAACATGTTTCATTATTTATTTGAGGCTAAATTGATTTGATGTATTAAGTTAAAATAAAGTGTTCATTCAGTATTGTTGTCATTATTATAAATAAATGTAAAAAAAAAAAAAAATATCCACCGATTTAATAGGTATCGTTTTTTTGGGTCCTCCAATAATCGGTATCGGCGTTGAAAAATCATAATCGGTCGACCTCTAATACTGAGATAAGAGACTGTTAAGAAAAGCCGGGTTTGACTGGATGTTTATTTTTTACTCGGGCGAGCAACTTTGGATGTGCTCCGTCTGTTTTGAGGGTGGGGCTGCGTCACTCCTTTCTCTTGCTCTCATCCAGGGAGTATTCCTCCTGTGAAGAAAATAGATTTATGCTAAAATTAGTAAATAAATATATAAAGGAAGGGAGCCGGTGAGAGTACCCGCATTGCCTGCAAACTGCAGAGTCACTCAGGACTCCTCTGTGGAGGCAGATGCACTGCAGAATCCTCTCCGTCTCACCCAAGACGACACAGCTAGGAGCTTCTTAAGACTACCATCTTTCATAATGACTTTTACATTTGACAGTATAGGTGAGTGGGCACAGTTGCTGTGACTCTTACCTGTTCTTGTCTTGCTGGAGTAGAGTTGGTTTCAGGACTGTCTGGGGAGCGAGGGGAGGTAGAGGACTTGTGCCTTCTGTCCTAGTCAGTTTGGTGCCCCTCTGATGCAGCACCCCTTCCGATCGGTGCAAGCCATCACAGCTCCTCCGACTGCCTGGCACGGCTGCAGACACCGGCACCGAGAGTCACAGCACAGCCTGCTGAGAAGACTGTCAAGAGGGGAGAGGGAGGGAGAATCTGCCTCCCAGGACTCTGCAGGTGTAGCTCCAAATTCTGTCAGTCGTAGGTAATCATGGAAACTCCTGTCCATCAACTTAGAATTGGACCGTAACCAAGGAGCGTTGATGTCTCTCTTTTGTCACGGCAACAGACACCAAAGTCTCTGAGGATCTCCTGCATTCCATCTTTTTTGTGTTGTATTTATGTGTTCACTGGTCCGGAAGAGTACTAATGTATGTATTATTAAGATAGTGTTCATGAGCTTTGAAGGGGATGCCCACATCTGACAGAATGCCCGCTGGACGCACAGATGGGCATAGGGATGCTACCCCCTCTGCCGCCTCCTGACAACGTGTTGTCCACCCTGTCCATACCCCCTTCTGTGCCAGGACATCGGAGCACGATTGGCAACAGCCAGGGTTGGGGGATACACAGTTGACACTGACAGGCAACCCTGGGGAAGTGCCCCCACGCAGCAAATCATGGCTCACCTCAAGGTGCTGGACTGCGTGATGAACAACAACTGGAGCGCTCTCTGTGACCTGTACTGCGCCTGGAGCAATCAGGTCGGTCCTAACTCTCTCCGCTAGTTCCTTCCTTAGATGTTCTGTGAAGTTGACAACGTGGCATAGAGACGTTACTTCTTCATTGAGAAAGCAGCTTTGATGCAGTGTGGCATGGTTTATACCCCCTTTCTCCCTGCAGCTTCACTCCTGTCCCTCCTCGGCCCCTCTCCTCTACCGGTGTCTATGAAAGGCACCCCTGACACCTTGCATATTTCTAGCTCTATTCACTACTCCAGCGTGGCATGGGAACCAGTAAACCGGTGGCATGGTGACCTCTGGACCGTTACCCTGTACTGTAGCTTGTAGCGCTGCATAGTTAAAGTTACATTGAGTTGTGCAGTATTTATGTGTGACATCTGTTTTTATTTTTGGAGCAGCACTGCAGACTACAGTTCAATGTACTTGCTCTCTGTGCAATGTGTGTGTGTGTGTGTGCAGGTGTATGCTTGATCTGCTGTAGGCTATTTACTGTAGTGCTGTCTGTGGACTTGTGTGTGCGCATTTGTCTCGTGTTCAATTGGGCACCCTTCTGTGGCAGGCTACTTCAATATTCTCACTGTAAAAGCAACACTGTACTTATGGTTCCAAAAATATTTTTTTTGCGCCTGCTCCTGTGTGGAGTGACAGCAGGGTTGCTCTCTCTCTCGCCCCGTCCGCTAATTTAATTTTAGCCGCACTGAAAGTTGTTTGTGTCCCACGCCGAACTGACAGCCCTCTGTTTGCTGTGTGGTGTTGCTGGCTACGGCCTTTGTGTACCGGCTGCACCAAGGCTTCATGAAATATTCAGTCAGACACCTGGCCATGAAGGGAGCAGATAGAGAAGCTCCATCCCCATCTTATCACTCCACTAACTCTCACTCTTAGTCCCTTCAAAGACCAAGGAATAATACGTAACAATATAACGTTGATCTGTGTGTTACAAAAGGCAAATATCCCCTGTGTGGTATTTCAATATGTTGGCCACTTAAAAGAAGATTAGTCACAAACTCCGGCTTTGAACTTGTCTTTTCTTTCTTTCTTTCTTTCTTTCTTTGCCGGACGGCCAGACAACGTTCCAGTGTACAGTGGGGTTCAATAGAGTGATTCCTTTCATCCTCTTTTTAATGCAGGTTTTCTGTGCCCTCGCTCTGCTCCCTTCCTGCTAGATGGGGATTAGGCTGCTCCATGTTTGTATGGTGCCCTGTTTCTTTTGTTGAATATTCAAGACCACACTGCAAAACCAAAACTTGGAATATCTCATCAGAGATCAAGTTCCAAGGGGAGACAACTCTTTTCATCAGCCGACAACACATTGAAATACAACAGAGACATTTTGCCTTTGTTGTCCATCTGCAAGTGTATGCCTTCTTTCACCTTAGTTAACACAGTGCGCAGGGTTAAACAGCATTGTGTGTGTGTGTGTGTGTGTGTGTGTGTGTGTGTGTGTGTCTGTGTCACAGGGCACCTTGTCACAGCCCTGCTCTGTCAAACCTCTGATCTCTGATAGAGGAGGTGGATTAATAATTCATAGTGGGGCCCAGCAGTGAGCAGCCCAATTAGCTTCCGTTGCATCTGGGGGGGCCCTGGGGAGCAGAATTGGCCCACCTGCTCTCTGTCTCGTGTGTGTGAGAGCGAGGGATGAGGGGGTGTGTGTGCGATGGGCTGGGTCTTTGTCTGGACCTCTCTGGAGGATATTCCTCACGCTACCTACACCCCCCCAGGACCACACCCTCACTGGAGGTAGCGGAAGATGATGCCCTCCGGTGCAAATAGATGGGGAGAAATTAAAAACAAAGGAAAGTGAAAGCAATACAACAGACCAGCCGGGATTCTAGTCAACATGACAAACTAGGATAACATTCCAAACAACCAACGTTGGGGGAGACTCCTCCCACTCTGTGTTGGTGAGCCCACATTAGGCTCTATGACTGTGCAGCCCCTGACACTGGGCCTAGCCTGTGATTTTAAACTGGCCCTCTCTCTCCCCTCTCTTTGTGGAGAGGAATTCCAGGCCGCTGGCCTGCACAATCGCCCTTCAATTAGCATATGAATGCTACTTAGGGGAAGTGAGCGCAAGGGTGGGAGGAGGGGGGAGTCATAAAAGTTCCAAATCGGTCGCAACACACTGAACAGACACTTGCCGTGTCAGAATACCCATACTTGTGCCCTAAATAGTAGGCCGTTTGAGTATGTGGGGGAAAAACAGAGTTTAATAGTTTGCAACGTTTTGAAAATGTAGTATACTTTAAATGCCCGGATGTCATACTGATTTTGGCTTTGACAACAGCTGATCAAGTAGGTATGGGGATGTGCTACCGAAATCAACGAATAGCAGGAAACAATGCAATCGATCATGACCCCATTATCAGTATTCAAAAATATGATATTTTTGTAGTAGGTACATTTTTGAAAATCAAGTGGTTTAAATGCCAGGATGTTATACTCATCTCAGCTTTTGATCTAGTAGAATTCAAGGCACACTTTCCACAGTGCACTGGATGAGGTGGGCTGCGAGTGATAGGCCCTAGTTCTTTCAAGTAGCCAAACATCAAAACTAGGCTACTTAATTGGGAAGATGTCAAATAGCGACGCTTCTACGTTGGTGTTCAAATGTAGGCTAAGTAGTTTTTGTTCTATAAATTATCATGAGTATTACATCGTAAGCTATATCTTTAAAGACAAGTATATTTTTATGGGGGGGGGGGTGTTCTCATGTGTTTCTTGTTCTCTGGACCTTCATCAGAGCATTTCAAATAAAAACTAAACCATCTTTTGATTTCTGAATGTGTCGGCACCAGGGACTCGGAAAGTGGCTGCGTGATTGATGTCATGCTAATCAGGCCTTTTGATTTGAGCAAATGGATTGTTTTAGTTTTGAAGGCTAGGCTACTTATTTTATTTATTTATTTATGGATCAAAACTTAGCAGTCATTCTGATCTTGTTCCCAATGATCAGTGCTTTAGTTTGTTAACTTCTCTGGGATATGTGGGACGCTAACGTCCCACTTGGCCAAAAGCCAGTAAAAATGCAGTGCGCCAAATTCAAATAAATTACTATAAAAATCTAACTTTCATGAAATCCCACATGCAATACACCAAATTAAAGCTACACTTGTTGTGAATCCAGCCAACATGTCAGATTTCAAATAGGCTTTTCGGCGAAAGCAAACGATGCTATTATCTGAGGATAGCACCATAGTAAACAAAGAGAGAGAAGCATATTTCAACCCTGCAGGCGCGACACAAAACGCAGAAATAAAAATATAATTCATGCCTTACCTTTGACGAGCTTCTGTTGTTGGCACTCCAATATGTCCCATAAACATCACAAATGGTCCTTTTGTTCGATGAATTCCATCGATATATATCCAAAATGTCAATTTTATTTGGTGCGTTTGATCCAGAAAAACACCGGTTCCACCGGTTGTGCAATGTGACTACAAAATATCTCAAAAGTTACCTGTAAACTTTGCCAAAACATTTCAAACTACTTTTGTAATACAACTTTAGGTATTTTTTTACGTAAATAATTGATCAAATTGAAAACGGGATGATCTGTGTTCAATACAGGATTAAAACAAACTGTAGCTAGTTTTCTGGTCACGCGCCTCTATCTAACAGTACACTTCAAGTTACCCTCGTTCTGGATGCCTGTACTTCTTCATTACACAAAGGGAAAACCCTCAACACATTTCTAAAGACTGTTGACATCCAGTGGAAGCGGTAGGAACTGCAAGAAGGTCAATTAGAAATGTGGATTCCCAATGAAATCCCATTGAAAAGAGTGACCTCAAAAATCTGAATGTTTGTCCTCGGGGTTTCGCCTGCTAAATAAGTTCTGTTATACTCACAGACATGATTCAAACAGTTTTAGAAACTTCAGTGTTTTCTATCCAAATCTATGGGTAATAATATGCATATCTTATCTTCTGGGGATGAGTAGCTGGCAGTTGAATTTGGGTATGCTTTTCATCCAAATGTGAAAATGCTGCCCCCTATCCTAGAGAAGTTAATGCGTTTGAGCCAATCAGTTATGTTGTGACAAGGTAGGGGTGGTATACAGAAGATAGCCCTATTTGGTAAAAGACCAAGTCCATATTATGGCAGGAACAGCTCAAATAAGCAAAGAGAAAAAACAGTCCATTACTTTAAGACATGAAGGTCAGTCAATATGGAAAATGTCAAAAACTTTGAATGTTTTTTCAAGTGCAAGCGCTATGTTGAAACTGGCTCTCATGAGGCCCGCCACAGGAATAGACCCAGAGTTACTTCTGCTGCAGAGGATAAGTTCATTAGAGTTAACTGTACCTCAGATTGCAGCCCAAATAAATTATTCCCAGAGTTCAAGGAGACTGCGTGAATCAGGCCTTCATTGTCGAATTGCTGCAAAGAAACCACTACTAAAGGACACCAATAAGAAGAGACTTGCTTTGGCCAACAAACACGAGCAATGGACTTTAGACCGGTGGAAATCTGTACTTTGGTCTGATTAGTCCAAATTTGAGATTTTTGGTTCCAACGGATTATCTCCGGATGTGTGGTTCCCACTGTGAAGCATGAAGGAGGTGTAGGTGTGCTTTGCTGGTGACACTGGTGATTTATTTAGAATTCAAGGCACACTTAACCAGCATGGCTACTACAGTGAAGGAAAAGCAGCCAACAAGTGCTCAGCATATGTGGGAACTCCTTCGACTGTTGGAAAAGCATTCCAGGTGAAGCTGGTTGAGAGAGTACCAAGAGTGTGCAGAGCTGTCATCAAGGCAAATGGTGGCTACTTTGAAGAACCTCAAATATAAAATTCATTTTAATTTAACACTTTTTTGGTTACTACATGATTCCATATGTGTTATTTCATAGTTTTGATGTCTTCACTATTATTCTGCAGTGTAGAATATAGTAAAAATAAAGAACAACCCTTGCATGAGTAGGTGTGTCCAAACTTTTGACTGGTACTGTATGTTACAGCACCTTGGTTTCGGTAATAAATATGTTGATGGAACCAAATTATCTGTTTCTATCTTTAGTCATTTTTAAATCGGATAGATGGGCTTATGTGGGTTCCTGTTTAGGTCGAATGTGATTGCCGACTATCAGGCTGTGTCATACTGCTTACTAAACGGTACGTGACGATGAGTACATACTATGTAGTATGCTAGTATGGGTATTCAGACATGGCCACTGGCTTCCTCAGCCCTGGGCCAGGCCAATTGCCCATGTTCCATCAACAACACATTTCTGCACATGGGACATAATCATTTGTGAAATTATTGATTTGTTGAGAACCTCGTTAACTAGATCCTGAATGAGTACCTGCTTGGAAACCCAACAGACACTGACTGTCGCCTGCTTTGACTTGCTGTGTCAGTGGTAGAGGTTTGAATCGAGTATGTGTGCGCGCGCCACAGAGTAGCTCCTGTTTTGAGTGTTTGCACGGTGTGTGTGGTGAATGATTAAAAGCAGTTTATCCAAGCGTATAACTGTTGTGATACCCCCTGCTGTGCGGCTGAGCTTTGCGTTTACCAGACAGGTGCGTGTCTGTGTTTTAAAGCACAATGAAACAAATAATTCTGGCTGAAAGAGAAGGCACCTGAGCTCCAAACCCATTTCTAATCTCTGTGAATGGCAGGCCCTTTAACTGTTCTGTATCTAAGCGCGCCACATTTAAAGACAATGCAGTGTTTGAAGTATTAAGGATACCAGGATAAACTAACAGTTGACTGCTTTTAATGTGTCAGTCTGTACTGTATTTTTCCTATACGCTACCTACACGTAGGCTGCCGCTAGCAATTGTTTAGGTGCTAGTTGATAAGCACTACAACTTCCATTGTGAAACACTCGGCTTTGTACAAAAAATATTTGTTGCAATTTATTTTATTGTGCCGTATTTTTAAGTCATTTATTTTATCTGAAATTACATTGGGCATTGCCAGGGACCTCCACGATACTATCACGATTCTATATGGATTGTGATACTGCAATTTAAAAAAAGATATATATTTTATCGTGATCTCACCATAAAAAAATAAATGAACAAGCTATAGGATAAAAAAATTCCATAGTTTTGGCGCAGGTACAGCAGACTGGTGCTAGCTAACGGTAACTAGCAAAAATAAAGAAGTGTGTTTTTTTTTAACAAATCGATACTTTGAGTCAAAATGTAACTATACGCCCCCCCCCCCATCACTAGTTATTACCCAACCGTAACATAATAGATTACTCATCTCATCATGCTACCATCTGGATGACATGCTATTCTCTCTCCCAAGACACTGCTGTATCTTTGCATTTGACTGACTGTCAGTCTGACTGCCCTGGATCTCTGTGTGCTTGTCATAATAGGAACCATCCATCTCAGCATCTGTGTGTAGGGAAGGAGGGTGCACAGAATGCTGATTCACCCCCACCCCCCCCCCCCTCCAACGTTCCCTCGCTCTCCATTCCCTCTTGAGATGGAGAGAGAGGGATTTATGGTGGTGGAAATAGTAGCAACAGCAGCGTACTGTAATGAACTCATCAAGCTAAGCTCAGGTCCCCCATAACATCTCCTTAAGATTCCCTGTCTCGCCTATCCCTGGAGCTGTGTATTTCTTCAACTGTAGAATAATGCTCGGTGTTTGTTTGTAGCCTACACATTGGTCTTGTCCTCTCACTAAATAATGCTGAGTGAAGAAAATGTCTGCGGCGCTGCCTGTGTCAGAGGGAAGCACGGGCTCTGAATGAGAAGTAGCCTGATGATGCTGCTGAGGTATGCTTGCTGGGCGACGAAAACCTCCCTCAAAGATGCAGCTCTCTTTGGCGCAATGCAGGCGGACTGGGAGGAGCTATTTGGAATGGGTTGGACATATTTGGGGTTTGTGTGTGGTGTTTTACGACTGTGTTAGTCTGTAGAGACCTCCACCTTGCCCAACCCCCACCACCTCGCTCAGAGGTGAGAGCGCGCTGGTTGTAAATATCACAGGCGTGCTGGGAGAGTAGGAGAGTAGCCATGACAACCGGGTGTGTGACAACGGAGCTCCCGAATGTGAGCTCTGCCCTTGCACAGAACATCACCTGCAGTGTGTGTGTGGTTGCGTCATGTGAGAGGGTCTTGAAAAAGGGAACAACAACTGCCTCTCCTCCTTGGTAACAGTGCTGGGCTGCTAGAGAACACACCAATCACACTCATGTTAGTTGTTAGTCTGGTTTGTCAGTAAATGATATAAACAAGATCTTCTTATGCAATAGTGTGTGTATATATATTAGAGTATGTTCTATACAGTTTATGATAATGCTTTGCTTGCCCTTCATCACAAAGTCCTCCCTTTTAGCTCCATGCCTAACCAGAGAGGGGAGGGGAATGGGGGGTGACGGGCACATTTTCCTGTGTTTTCCCCTCACAGCCTTGAGGCATCCCAGTAAAGGAGGTGTTAATTGGTTGTCTGCTCTGTGCCAGAGCGCGCTATTGGACTGGGCGTAAAGAGAAGCGGCGACAAACAAGGGGAATAATGCTCTCTGTTCTCTGTCTATATGCTTTGTTCAGAAGGACGTCACCCCTATTAACATTCAGATGGCATACAGCAGGGATGTTCAACTAGATTCAGCTGCGGGCCGAAATTAGTTTTTTTCTTGAGTGGATGGTCATGGGGCTGGAACTGCAAATTGATCGCAAGAGTTGATCGCCCAAACAGATATAATATTTGACTAAAACGTAATAATTTCAAACCTTGCTTACCTTTGTATACAATCACAAACACTGTATATCTCTCCAAGTGTGGGAATACTTTGGAACAGATTTCCAAAATTAAAATCACTTGGAGCTGATTTGCTGTTTTTACAGTCTTTTATATCCAACTTAGGGATGGGAGTTTCGGTCAATTTTGCTGCTGACTAACTAACCCTCATTAACTGGTCAACAAACGATGACATTTTTTCCAAACAGTAATGACGTGACCAACAGAAAATACTATCAGAGATCTGTATATAATGACGAGATGCTTATGTTTCTGCCCTAAACATGGGAGTCATCCCAAGACGGGAAGGCAAGCCTATCATCTTAGTCAAAA
Source organism: Salvelinus namaycush (assembly GCF_016432855.1). Classification (NCBI taxonomy): domain Eukaryota; kingdom Metazoa; phylum Chordata; class Actinopteri; order Salmoniformes; family Salmonidae; genus Salvelinus; species Salvelinus namaycush. The sequence goes on from NC_052313.1 coordinate 22,261,353, forward strand.
GGCTATAGCCTGTTATTAAACATGGAACTCCTGTAATGAAGCAGCTAATTAAATGTCGTTTTCAAAAATTTGCCCAAATGCAATTCACGGAAAACACCGCTCTAAACTGCGTACCTAATGCGAGCGTTTCCATATGTGACAAGAGATTAAAATCTCTGTTAGAAAGAGGGGGAATCTGGGCCTCCCGGGTGGCGCAGTGGTCTAGGGCACTGCATCGCAGCGCTAGCTGTGCCACCAGAGATTCTGGGTTCGCACCCAGGCTCTGTCGCAGCCGGCCGCGACCGGGAGGTCCGTGGGGCGACGCACAATTGGCCTAGCGTCGTCCGGGTTAGGGAGGGTTTGGCCGGTAGGGATATCCTTGTCCCATCGCGCACCAGCGACTCCTGTGGCAGGCCGGGCGCAGTGCGCGCTAACCATTGGTGCGGCTTTCGACCTTCGTCTCTCCCGAGCCCGTACGGGAGTTGTAGCGATGAGACAAGATAGTAATTACTAACAATTGGATACCATGAAAAGGGGGTAAAAAAAATAAATGTTTTTAAAGAGGGGGTATCTAATAGCAACTACTATGATGGGTTGTTAATATGACTAGGATTGTGCCTTTGGCTTCTGGACAACGAACGTAAGTTGATATGAAAACCATTAACAGGAGAGAAATGCTGGTTAATGGCATGAGGAAGTCTTTATAAAATAATTACCTCCACGTTTCTATGGATGGATTTTGGCTAGGCTACTTTGAAGCAAGGTAAGACATGCCTCATTATTTGAGGTGAAGTGAAACGTTCAGGTTTCAAGCTCACATTGCAAAGTGGTGGGTGACGCGCTGATAGTCAACCATAGGCAGGCTATAGTCTATGCATCCGAATGGAAGGAGCGCTTTACAAGTTGAGATTGAGAAATAAAAATGGCTCCTTTTTAAAAAAATAATAATAATATTGTAGCCACAAGTTTTTAACAAGTGATTACATTTAGAATTGTTATTTGTTGCGCAATGACTGGGCGTACAAAAGCAGGCTATTCCACTCCTCAAACTAGGCACTGTATGCTGGGTGCCTGAGATAAATAAGATACATAACGACTAACGAAAATACACACCACGGCAATTTAATTGTGCAAAAATTATGCAAATGAACCTATAGACCGGTAAGCATGACTGGTCCGATTTTTAAAGGTTAACCGTAAACATCCCTAATCCAACTTATTAGCATTTTTATTATTTTGCTCAGAAAACGTAAATAAAATCACCCGCGTGCTGAATGGCCGCCAGTTGGGGAACCCTGGCATACAGGTACAGACATCCTCCTCTGACTGTGATGGCGATGGGACGGTTCATCAAGAGTGATTGATTGCTAGCAAAACCAATGGGACAATATCGAAATGAAAGGTCATTTTAAGAGTCTTTTTATTTTTTTGCGTCTTTTATGTATTAGCCTCGCTATTGTGAATCTGATTCTGTTCCTACGGTCTGTCTGTGTCTGTCTGAGCCAAATGACATCCATCTGTGCTCTTGCTGATTTTTCTTTTTGTCCTATTATTTGTGCTTTTAAAGGGCCAGTGTGTGCATGCCAGAGATAATGGCTCACCAGTGGAGTATTTACTGTGTCTGCTGCGGACCCTCCCTCTCAGACAGCCATGGCTCCGGGACGAGAGATGGGAGGAAGACAGGAGAGCACGGGGGAAAGAGGGGCTACATTGGGGAAGGGTTGAAAGAAGCTCAGAGTTCAGGGATCTGAGCGAAGGAGATTTGAGAGATGGACAGAGTGCAAACAGAGTCAAGAGGAGGCAAGTCAGGGTTTAGCGAATAAAATACTAGAGGCAGAAAGAGGGGGAATAGTGAGGGATGAGAGGGAAAGGGAGGAAGAGAGGAGGAGGGTTTATTCTTTCCAGCTGAGCCTGGGTGTGGTCATTATGGGCCTGGGGACCTGCTGTGGCTCAGCCTTCAGTTTGGAGCCCAGATATTCCGTTTCTGACCTATCTGCCAAATAACTCTGTGTATGCATGTTGCTTGTGTGTGTGTGTGTGTTTCATGTTTGCATTGTGTGTGTTGAGTGTTTGATATTTTTAATGAGCGTGCTTTGTACGTTTGATCCTGTTCTGCATTGAAGTGCTTTCTGGGCTTTGTTTCTGTGTGTACTTTGCTGTTTGTCCTCATCTCTCTGAGGGTCACTCGAGGTAGACTGACATGGATGGCGTAGTCCCGTCAGCTGTTGTCATCCAGTACAACCCAGCTCATATTTGCAGTCTGAACTGGAGCAGGACCCCACCCTGCTGACACCCTGTTATCCCCTGACCTCTGTGTGTGTGTGTGTGTGTGTGTGTGTGTGCACGTGTGTGTGTTTTGTCACTACTCATAACATTAGAGGTGTATAGATAAGTGAAGAGATATTTATTCATTTCTATATGAAAGTAATACAGTGCACATAAAAGCATGCACGAGTTCCTCCCTCTATGGCTGTAGGAAGCATGCAGGTAGCCACATGGTCTGTTAAAAAGAACCATTTGTGAAAGCTCCAGTTAACATTGCTTGAATTGTTTAATATTATATTTAACAAAAATATAAACACACCATGTAAAGTGTTGGTCTCATGAGCTGAAATAAGATCCCAAAAATGTTCCAAGCGTATAAAAAGTTAATTTCTCTAAAATTTTGTGCACAAATTTGTTTTACATCCCTGTTAGTGAACATTTTATCCTTTGCCAAGATAATATGTCCACTTGACAGGTGTTGCATATCAAGAAGCTGATTAAACAGCATGATTACACAGGTGCACCTTGTGCTGGGGAAAATAAAAGGCCACTCTAAAATGTGCAGTTGTCACACAACACAATGCCACAGATCTCAAGTTTTGAGGGAGCGTTCAGTTGGCATGCTGACTGCAGAATGTCCACCAGAGCTGTTGCCAGAGAATTGAATGTTAATTTCTCTACCATAAGTCGCCTCTAACGTCATTTGAGAGAAATCTGCAGTACGTCCAACTTGCCTCACAACTGCAGACCACCCCATCCCAGGACGTCCACATCCGGCTTCTTTACCTGCGGGTGCGGAGAAGTATTTCTGTCTGTAATAAAGCCCGTTTGTTGGGGAAAAACTTATTCTGATTGGCTGGGTCTGGCTCCCAAGTGGGTAGGCCTGTCATGTGAAATCCATATACTATTTATATGACCTGTAACTCAGTGAAATCTTTGAAATTGTTGCATTTATATTTTTGTTCAGTGTAGCTCACTTGATTTATGATGATACCCGATTCAAAAAAAACATATAGGGGAGAGCTGAGGCTGTTTTTGCAGTTTTGGTTACGTTCTAGGTCTGCTTTTTCACATGTGCTCAAGGTGATCTGTTGACCTAAATTTCTCCCTCTCATTGTGGCTATGCTCGTTAAAATCGCTCTGCAATGCAGTATCTCATGTTTTAGGGTCACACAACTCGGCCGATGCACTACTTTCCAAAGCCCTATAACAAACTTTTGGTACTGCGGTGGAGGAATCAGACTTGACGTCCTGCGGCGTAATTGGCGGCTGCGGTTTCTCTTCTTTATCCCGCCATTATTTCATTAAGCTGTAAAACACAACGCTAAACAAACATGAAGAGCGTACAAGTCATCTCCTGTTGTGAAACTGTAAAGATCACCGCAGTGGCTCTTGTATCACGCTCCATCGGTAGTCTGCGATGTCTAATCTGGTTTCCATTTATACCTTCAGTGGACGTGGATGGTTCTGCTCGCTGGGTGCTGCCTGTAAATACCTCCCCCTGCTACAGTTAGTCTAGCCGTTTGGAGAGGTGCGTGATCTCTGGGAGGCTAGAGGATTACAGGTTTGGAACCAGTGAGCACAGCTAGTCTGTGAGGAGGTTTTAAGGTGCATCTCCACTCTTTTAAGGCAGTGTGTCTTCGGGTCTTGGGACATTACAATGCATTTAAGTGTAGAACACTCCTGGCTTATCTGTATCGCAACCTAAATAGAATGAGAGTGCATGAAGCACTGGGCTTTAGATAGGATGAGGATAATGTGGTCAGTTGGGGATAATGGGTTTAAGGATATTGGGGTCAGTTAGGGCTGCAAGATCAAGTTGGGTTGCAGGTGCACCAGGGACAGTAAAAGCCATGTCCGAGCCGCAGTGGGTAGATCCATCAGTAGTGCTTGATCTGATTGATCACTGGAAGCCTTACAATGACGGCCGCATGACATTTTGCATGAGCGCATGCGTAGGCACACTGTATATGTATGTATATATTAGAGGTCGACCGATATATGATTTTTCAACGCCGATACCGATTATTGGAGGACCCAAAAAAAACGATACCGATTAATCGGCCGTTTAAAAAAATAAAATGTATTTATTTATAATAATGACAACAATACTGAATGAACACTTTATTTTAACTTATTATAATACATCAAATCAATTTAGCCTCAAATAAATAATGAAACATGTTCAATTTGGTTTAAATAATGCAAAAACAAAGTGTTGGAGAAGAAAGTAAAAGTGCAATATGTGCCATGTAAAAAAGCTAACGTTTAAGTTCCTTGCTCAGAACATGAGAACATATGAAAGCTGGTGGTTCCTTTTAACAGGAGTCTTCAATATTCCCAGGTAAGAAGTTTTAGGTTGTAGTTATTATAGGAATTATAGGACAATTACTCTCCTATATGATTTGTATTTCATATACCTTCGACTATTGGATGTTCTTATAGGCACTTTAGTATTGCCAGTGTAAAAGTATAGCTTCCGTCCCTCTCCTCGCCCCTACCTGGGCTCGAACCAGGAACACATCGACAACAGCCACCCTTGAAGCAGCGTTACCCATCGCTCCACAAAAGCCGCGGCCCTTGCAGAGCAAGGGGAACAACCACTCCAAGTCTCAGAGCGAGTGACGTTTGAAACGCTATTAGCTCGCACACCGCTAACTAGCTAGCCATTTCACATCGGTTACACCAGCCTAATCTCGGGAGTTGATAGGCTTGAAGTCATAAACAGCTCAATGCTTGAAGCACAGCGACGAGCTGCTGGCAAAACGCAGGAAAGTGCTGTTTGAATGAATGCTTACGAGACTGCTGGTGCCTACCATCGCTCAGTCAGACTGCTCTATCAAATCATAGACTTAATTATAACATAACAACACACAGAAATATGAGCCTTAGGTCATTAATATGGTCGAATCCGGAAACTATCATCTCGAAAACAAGACGTCTATTCTTTCAGTGAAATACGGAACCGTTCCGTATTTTATCTAACGGGTGGCAACCATAAGTCCAAATATTCCTGTTACATTGCACAACCTTCAATGTTATGTCATAATTACGTAAAATTCTGGCAAAATAGGCTGTCCAAACTGTTGCATATACACTGACTCTGCGTCCAATGAACGCAAGAGAAGTGACACAATTTCACCTGGTTAATATTGCCTGCTAACCTGGATTTATTTTAGCAAAATATGCAGGTTTAAAAATATATACTTCTGTGTGTTGATTTTAAGAAAGACATTGATGTTTATGGTTAGGTACAGTCGTGCAACGATTGTGCTTTTTTCGCAAATGAGCTTTTGTTAAATCATCCCCCGTTTGGTGAAGTTGGCTGTCTTTGTTAGGAAGAAATAGTCTTCAGAGTTCGCAACGAGCCAGGTTAGCAGGCAATAATAACTAAATTGCAGGTTTAAAAATATATACTTGTGAATTGATTTTAAGAAAGGCATTGATATTTATGGTTAGGTACACATTGGCGCAAGACAGTCCTTTTTCACGAATACGCACCGCATCGATTATATGCAACGCAGGACACGCTAGATAAACTAATATCATCAACCACATGTAGTTAACTAGTGATTATGATTGATTGTTTTTTATAAGATAAGTTTAATGCTAGCTAGCAACTTACCTTGGCTTCTTACTGCATTCACGTAACAGGCAGTCTCCTCGTGGAGTGCAATGTAATCAGGTGGTTAGAGCGTTGGACTAGTTAACTGTAAGGTTGCAAGATTGAATCCCCGAGCTGACAAGGTAAAAATCTGTCATTCTGCCCCTGAACAAGGCCGTTAACCCACCGTTCCTAGGCCGTCATTGAAAATAAGAATGTGTTCTTAACTGACTTGCCTAGTTAAATAAAGGTGTAAAAAAAAATCAAATCGGTGTCCAAAAATACCGATTTCCGATTGTTATGAAAACTTGAAATCGGCCCTAATTAATCGGTCATTCCGATTAATCGGTCGACCTCTAATATATATATTATTACGCGCGTGCGAGCGCTAGGCTATATTCTGGGCCTGCTTTTCCAGTCACAACATTCCACTGGCCATATCTCACAGAGGGCCACAACTGCTTTTAATCAGCTAGGTCACGAGACGCTCCAGATGCCTTAGCTAGCTTTGGGACCCGAGAGGAGGGGAGAGACTCCTAAAATTCTACATATTTGTGCCCCCTTTCCTCTCCCCTCCTTTACATTGCGTCATCCTCCTCTGAGAGCAGCGTTGGCTGGCCTACACATACTGGCCCTGTGTTTTCACCACATGACACAATGCATTTCTATACTTTCCAGCTTCTGCTAATACTTTCCATCATACTGTGTCATTAATATTTTTGAAAGGAGTGCTGTGTGCTTTCAGAGACTCTGAACACGGTCTATAGAGATGTACTTGCCCAGTGTTTCCTGTTTTGAGTAGTTGTGACTTTTGCATAGGTGTATGGGGCAGGTGCAACCAGCGATCGTCCTTTTTCTTTATAGAACAAAATGGCTTGAAATTCAGCCATCTCTCGTACGACTAGCTACAGTTTCCTTCGATTGTCTGTTGTGTACAGTGTTAACCATGTGTTGAATGACAGGCCTACGAAGCCACATTCTGTATGCTGAATTGGACCGCTCACGGTAAAGCTCCCTGGCCTCGTTGCAAAGTCAGTCTATCAGCTGGTTGGTGTTGCACTGGCTTCATAGAAGCACTGAGGCAGTTTTGTTTAGGAAAAACACAGCTGACCTGGTGTGAGGAAGGAGGCGGCGCAAACAGGAACCCAGATGGAGTGATGCCTCTTCTTTGTCACCATAAGTTCCCTTCAGATTTGATGTTCCCCTGCATTTGCTTGGGGGACTTCTGAATTTACCGGAACGTAATTTCCTCCTTGAAAGAATGTCAAAATTCCCCCCTATGTTGCTCTAAGTGCACAATCACTGTTATTATTATCTGTGTATCGTTTTAGGATGTCTCAAACCTTAATTCTCACCATGCTTAGCATTGATTTGCCAATTTTTGAGCGTTACCTGGATACCATAGTACTAATTCCCTCTCCACCACCTCTCCTCTGGCTCCCCTGAAGGTCTCACGTTGCACAGGCTGACGTCGCCCGCGTAGACTATAGGCCGTAAGCTGTATATACAGTGGGGAGAACAAGTATTTGAAACACTGCCGATTTTGCATGTTTTCCTACGTACAAAGCATGTAGAGGTCTGTCATTTTTATCATAGGTACACTTCAACTGTGAGAGATGGAATCTAAAACAAAAATCCAGAAAATCACATTGTATGATTTTTAAGTAATTAATTTGCATTTTATTGTATGACATAAGTATTTGATCACCTACCAACCAGTAAGAATTCCGGCTCTCACAGACCTGTTAGTTTTTATTTTAAGAAGCCCTCCTGTTCTCCACTCATTACCTGTATTAACTGCACATGTGAACTCGTTACCTGTATAAAAGACACCTGTCCACACACTCAATCAAACAGACTCCAACCTCTCCACAATGGCCAAGACCAGAGAGCTGTGTAAGGACATCAGGGATAAAATTGTAGACCTGCACAAGGCTGGGATGGGCAACAGGACAATAGGCAAGCAGCTTGGTGAGAAGGCAACAACTGTTGGCTCAATTATTAGAATTCCGTCTCTCACAGTTGAAGTGTACCTATGATAAAAATGACAGACCTCTACATGCTTTGTAAGTAGGAAAACCTGCAAAATCGTCAGTGTATCAAATACTTGTTCTCCCCACTGTAGCTGCATACACACCATTCAGTCAGGATGTAGGAGCCTACTCTAGGGAAAACACAGAGTTCTCCTAGAGAGTGTAAATGCCCTTGCAGGCACAAGATCTCGGATAGGCAACCCACCCCAACTTACTAATGGTATGAGAAACACTGCTGTATGGCATGTGTACTCAGTAGGGTTTGCTGTGTTGAGCAGTCCGCAGGCAGGCATATAGCCATGCTGCCCTCTGTTCTAAAAGGATTACAGTGGTAGGATACAGTAGGCATGGCATCCCGGCCTCCCTTTTGCCGGCAGCGTGTCATCAAGCTTAGTGATCTACTCTGTCCATCTGCCATATTTTGTCCAGCTTCCGTCCATCCGCCATGCGTTTATCCTCCGTTTTCTCCCTTTTACTATCATCACAACTCGACATCACTCACTCGTTCTGAATCTCACCCTATTTTACCCCTCTCTCATTCTACCGGTTTGATCTCTGAATGCTCTCTCTCCTTCTCTGATCACAATCCTCTCTCCTTGGTCACTTTCTCTCCATCCGCTTATAGTCATTCCTCTTCAGCCACTTATACTAACTGCATTCCCGGTAACCAGTATAACAACCCCCCCACTGCTACCACCTGCTGAGCTTGCCCTGCCAACTCCAGGCTAACTCCTGTTACGTTAGCTCCACGTGTGTTAGCATGCACACTGCCTAGGTCAGAGAAGCCATTGGCACTGTTACCCCACAAGCCCTGTTATTGACTGTGGCCAAGGTCACTGCCCTCTCCTCCTTAATCTCCTCCACCTTCTTCCCCAGGCAAGCAAGTTGAAGACCGGAAATGTGCTTGGTGGGATGAGAACATGCCAACTGCTGGTGGAGATTTGTGTAATTTCCATAACAGTGTGTGGCATTTCGCATAATGAAAAGCTGCTGTCTCGAATAGGTTGGCGCATGTTGAAAGTTTCCACGGTTGTATCTATTTTGTCAAATTGAGTTGAGTGAAATGATGGAGTCTCTCTCTCTCTCTCTCTCTCTCTCTCTCTCTCCCAAACCTTTTGTCTAAACGTTTCATAGCCCCCAGGGGGAACACCACCACTCATTACTCTACTGCTTACTGTAATTCTCCAATGCCACATGTTTAGTAGAGGAATTTTGTGTCTTACTAACATTTTTATATTCCAAGCAAACATCCTAGTCTGTGAGTGTGGAGGCTGTTTTAAAGTTTTGTTAGTCGTTTTTCATGCTTTCGGTAGCCTAGTTTAATAGTGGATTCACACTGCGATTAATATTTGATTGCTGTTAGCATGCGCTGTGTTTTACAGTACACAGAAGTACAAATCTCAAGTCCACATTAGCCTTTTAACGCTTTGAATGGCTGATTATTGTAGTTACAGTATAGTTATGCAATAACTATCGATCATGACCGACTTACATTTGTTAAGTGCATGACTGCTTGCATGTATTTTCTGGCTGAAGCACGGCATTGGCTTTGCAGCTCTGTGTTTTGTGGAGTGGAACTGGTCCTATGAGGAGAGAAGTAGAGACTGCAATGCAGTGCCGTCAGTGCTGTCCAATCATAGAGAAGCACCTCCCTGTGCTGCAACCCACTGTAAAGAAGAAAGCAGGTCTTATCCTTTTAGTCTGGACTCTAGCCCCAACACATGCCCCCTAAACCCTAACCGTACAACCCCTCTCCGCCCTGCTTCTCTGCCCCGAGGGACTGTTTGAGAGTTTGCTGGACTTAGATGTGTGTGTTTGACCCAGTCGCTATCTCTCTCCGGCCCTTTCTGTCCAGTCTTCATCCACTCTCTCTGCCACCAGATTGATTAAAGGCAGATGTGATGCTTAATCAGTTGCTCACGCTCAGCCCCCCCATTTCATACACACCCCTCCCCCTCTCTCCACACGAGCGAGTGGCTCTCAGTAGAGTGAGCTGGTGGAGCCATCTGGCCCTCAATCTGGGGCTGCAGGACAACCAACAGCTCTCTCTGTGGTCTTTGTCCCACCGTCTCTCTCTCTCTCTGTGTCTCGGTCTCTCTCTCTCTCTCTCTCTGTCTGTCACGCTCTCTCTCTCTGTCCTCTGTCTCATTGCTGAGTCACAACAGTGGTCCCTTACTACTGTGACTAGCTACTTGCGGACTGGATGGAATGGAAGCACAAATGGGTGGCTTACTTTCCTTATCTATCTGACTGAGTTCCAATGGAATTGACCCTCTATCAACCCTGATCAAAAAGCTAACCCCAGGGAGAATGGTGTTACCTGGTGTAAGGCGGATTCCCTTTCTCCCAACATCCCCCGTAAGGAGGGGGCTTAGCCAGATCAGTGACTGGAAGACCATAAGACCACAGTGGAGAGCAGCTCTGATGCCTGCCCTGCCTGCCTCCTGCTACGTCCTCTCCTCCTCATATCAGTCCGGGAGATCCATGGAGAGGTCCTAGTCAAGGCTGGAGGAGTTGAAAGTCAATCACAGGACTAGAATATTGATTTATTGAGTGAGAAATTCTTTGTTCCTATCCTTTCTGGAGGTTTTGTTTGAGGGTGAGGTTGTTTTGCATTGAGCCTGACTACTAAACTTATCCTTCCATCCACACCTTTACCATGGCACAGTGCAGTCTCTTTCTGTGTGTCACACCCCGGTCTGAGGACGTTGTCCTTCTCTCACCCTCCCAGTGTGCTTCTTCAAGGGCTAAAGAGCTTGATAAAGAGCTTGTCAACCACAAATGTGTTGCACCTAAAGCGATTGAAAGCTATAGATTCACCCCGTGCTTATTGAATACATACACCAACTAAGCCGTAATAAACACTATCTTTTTGCCACTGTCGAGTTCATGTATTAGAGGGGGACATTTATTGGTTTGTAACATATTCCTGGTACCCACAGTGTTGCAGCCAGGTGAGTAGCAATCTCAGCTGGTGAGTGAGATGAACTTTCAGCAGGTGCATTCCCAGAATAATTGCTCATTCTAAACAGTACATTTGTTGTACCAGCACAATGACCGTATTGTTTGGTCCGATATCACATGCAAGGCTCCGTGTGCTTTGACTGACTGACCATCATGACTGACTGGCATCGTGTCAACATTAAACATGAGAAAGAGAAGTAAACAAAGAGTAATAGCTGCGCAAATAGTGTAATAAATATTTTTTTGTAATAAACATTGTTTTCGGGAACACCCGACACACACAGGGTAATGACTCGCCGGCCCTACGGTCGGGAGAATACGCCCCCTAGTCAAACAGCGGAGCAAACATTCAAGTGAATCATCCCTGTGCGCCGTGGGGAAGGAGGTGGGGAGAGATTAAATGGCCTTTTCTTCAGCTCAGCTGGCCCAGGTCCTGATTACATAACCAAGGCCTGTTGAACACGGACACACACAGTACACCGCCTGGGAAAGGAAGCCTATGCTTCTATTGTGGGGGTGAAGGGAGGAGACTGCTTCTCATGTGGGTTATAATAAAAGGGTTGTACGACATGGATGTGTAAGGTATGTTGAGCGGGTAATTTTGTGTGTGGTGTGTTCATTGACACCCGTTCTGCAACCCATTATGCTACTATATCCAGAAAACGCACACACTCGCTCACTGTCATGCTTTGACCATGGCTTCGTCTGCTCATCAGCAGGGAGCACCTCTGCCCCAGCACCTCCACAGTGTGACGCAGAACCTCTGGTGAAAGACGACATTCTTCTCTCCTCGGCTCATACAGGCCATTACTGTTTGGTCAGACCTGCCCCCCCCACCCTTTTAAATCTCCCCACTTTCGTTTGTCTTTCTGTCTGCAGTGTTTTACATGAACCTGGTTGAACCCTTCAATGAACTGCAGTCTTGGCTGGCTATAGCTCCATCTAGCTATGAACAATCCTGTCCAACTTATGGTTCACCATGGCCCAAACCTTCAGCTCTCTGCTACAACAGAACAGACGCCATCTCTCAGGCAGCTCCACCCTGGCCCCTACACAGCCCCACCCCTGGCGTCAGCCCCAAGGCTGAAGCCTTTCCCATAGTTATCCCCCTCTAGTTTTACTTGTACTTTAATACTTGGCTGATCTTTAAACCCTGAATTCAATGAGGTGACTAACATTTTCACAATTCTTAGTGTCATAAATAGGATTCATGACTTTTTTGGGGGGGTTTGCCAGAACTCTGCTAGTCTGTGGGAATTCCTTGGTGTAATCGTCAGTCATTCTGCAACTTGGGCTACGTTTTCCACCACTCCCAAGCCCCCCAGTTGGATCACCACTTCTCCAGCCTCTGGCCGAGCTCCGTCACCTTGTCTTTGAAGGAACTCTTTCCTCCAGTGAGAAGCGCCAGCAGACAGCAGTGCAGACATGACGCAAAAACCCACTGATTACAGCGCAGCTAGTTCACAACACACAGGCTATAAATCAGACCTGTATCCACCCCAGGAAGCCTCTAGTCTACTCAACCCTGGAGGAATGCTGAGAGTGCAGCAACAAGGAGGCAGTGTTATATCAGCGAGGGGGGAAACGTGCCAGTCTGCACTTCTCATTGAAAGCCATTGATAACAGCAGAGGAATGATTGTATCATTTTTTAATCAATGGTAAGTAGGCTTCAGAGAGAGGGGTACTAGTTCAGTCCCCCCCCCCCCACCTATCTCTCGGTCTGTGATGTTATTGACATGGCAACTAATAAGAAGTAGTCACTTAGATTAGCATTATTTTGATGCTTTGTTGAAGAGTATGCATTTCAAGTCTTTGACGTTTGTGAAAGGCCATTTACTTCGATTGTGTGCCTGCGCTCACCGTAAATCCCTCCGACACCAATTGTCCAACAAAAGCCAAGTGACGTGGTCACTGAGCGTTGTCTACGCATGCAAATCAACAGCATCTGTGTTTTTAAGTCACTTCGATTTTAGTCTGAGAGCTTGGAAACAGAGCAATATGAAGTGTCTAGAGAAGACGTAAATTAGTGCACACCCATTGGACAGGAGAACTCAGTGAAGGAGGGAAGACTGTTCCATGTGCGCTTGCCTAGGCTTTGTTTACACAGGAAGAAACACCGTGGTCATTTACCGGGAGGTTAATTCCTCTATTAGACACTTCTGACATTATTAACGACTCAATTCCTGGTGATCATCGGAGTAATGTCTTTGACGGAGCTGGCACGCCGCTCCCTGGGTATGGCCTCATCTCCCTCTCTCTTTTTCTCGTCCCTCTCCTATAATACCAGTGTAATTTACAGCTCCAGGCTCTCTGTGTTGTTTAAAGGCTGTGTGTGTTGGCTCCAGTCTGGTCCATCCCATCCAGAGCCTGCATCTAATCAGAACCAGCCCCTAAGCTTTTCTTTAGCCCCTTTGTTGAATTCAGTCCACTACATGAATCTCCCCCCCCCCAAAAAAAAACAACATTTTTAGTCACTTTTTGCCCATTTAATTCAGGTATCTATTTTGAGAAGTTATGTCATGTACCAATTTCTCTTTTCAGTGGACCATTGTTTGGAATCTCATATCTACTGAAAGAGGCCTGGTAGGTAGGTAGAGCAGAGGCTTAGCGTAGCTTTGTGGGCCCTGTCCAACTCTGAAACAGACTGACATGCAGGCCACTGGCCTTGCTGGATTTTGTGTGATCTCTCTATCATGTGAGATGACTTTCAGCCCTAATGACGTCATTCAAAAGATTAGACGTTGCTGCTGCACAGTTGGCTAAAGCCCTGGCCATAGGCCCTCAAGCGAGACCGCACCGAGGGCCAGACACAGGAAGGGCTTCATGTCAATATGAATATTTAACACACCATCATGGGGCATATTTTTAGAGCTGAGGAATGTCTCGCTCAAACTACTCATGAATTTTGAATCGCAGTCGTAAATATTTCACCCGGTTACCAAAATAGTCACCCAAGACACAGCGGGTAACATGGATGGCATTTCTCTTCTGTGCTTATGTGTGAGCAAGTCCATGTAGGAAAAGTACAAGGGAGGCTGACTGTCCTGCTTGTGTATATATATCAGGGAACTTTTATATTTGGCTGCTAAATAAGATTATGTAGATTAATCAGTTAGACTAGATGAACCTTTTATATAGAGAGATGAGCACTTTGTGACATCTGCTAATGTAAAAAGGGCTTTATATAAATGTGATTGAATTTGATGAGGGTCAAAGGCCTGTCTGTAATACCTTGCTCCCAAATAAATAAGGACTCATTTGGAACTGATCCGACTAATGGAGATGGCTGCATGATTTTCCTCTCAATGTGTCGCCGTTCCTCTATAACTACACATCCGTCAAGCATGTGTCTAGAATGGGTGGACCCCTGTCAACCCCCCCCCCCCAGCTATGCAAAAGATGCATCATGGATTCCAGGTCATCTTACATGGCTCCTATATAGGCCCTTTATGAAGCACACGTTAGCTAATGGTAACATGGCGAAAACCTTCATAGACAGGTCTTTCAGGCTCCTGGAAAACCTGAGTCAGTCAGTATACACAGGAAAGCCACATCCCATACATTCTCTCTTTTGGGTCTGTCGGAGTGCCCTAGCTGCTTAAATCAGACATTTGTGAATGCGTCAGTCTCTTGATTGACGATAACTGCAGAACCTCTCCACTGGGTAATATTGATACTTGCGCACCATGATGTATTTCTATCTAGACGTATTGTCATTCGGAAGGGTCCGTTTTTCTTTGGAGTTCCCCTACCGTCAGTGCTGAATACATGTTACTTTCACTTCATAAGCAGTAGACTCCATTCCAGGCCCTTCTCCTCATTCTTTCATTTTTCACCTCTCTCCCTCATTGTGTGGCATATCCCTTGGGTGCAACTGTCTGAATGAGAACGTAATAATTAAACCTCATCTGCCAGCGCTTTTTTTTTTTGACAAGGGGGGTGTCATCAGAAACATATTTGCCTCTTTTCTGGACGAGAGCAGCTGCTGCCGTGGAGTGAATGAGCGGCCAACTGAATGCATGATTGGCAGAGGCATTTGTCATGAGGTGTCTGGGGAGCCCGAGAGACAATCAGCCAGATCAAGCAGGGGGTTCTATGGAACCAAGCTCGCTAATACAGCTTCCTCACGTGAGCCTCCCCTGGCTGGAGGTCTTTGTTCCTCCCTCTTTCAGGGCTAATGTCCGCCGATGCAGCCTCTCTCCAGCCTACCCTACCGCCGTCTTTAAGGAAATCCCAATTCAATTTCTTCTTCTACATGCCTAGACTGGAAGTTTGACACTGTGTTGTCATGTGGACAACCCAGATCGTATTCCAAGGCTGGGAGTTGTGTATGTTGTTGCAAGTGGAAACGATATGATGCTCAAGTGCATAAATGTGTCATAACTGTGTCATACAGATGAGTCATGCCAAGGGGAAATGTCCTTTTTTTTGGAGTTGCTACATGATTACTTATTTTGATTTGAGTTTCTCTTCAAAATAAAGTTGGGGCATTGCCAGCTATCTCTTCCTCTTTCCTACCAAGGCAAATGCAGTCTTCTTTTTATTTTTTTATTTTTTATTTTTATAAATATACATTTTCTGAACGTTTTGTGGACTTTTCAGCAGTATGTTTTTAGTATCACTTGCCACCAAATTGTTATGTCTCGTTAACACCAGCAGAAGGAGAACCTGGATTGCCGATGTGCCATTTTGCGAGTTTTTATAGACGTGCCTAGCACTACTGTTTCCCCTTACATAAGCAGATAATTAGCAGCATTCTCATTTACAAACAGCTCAGAACAGGTCTCTCTCTGACTAGTCCCAGCTAGATCCCTCTCCCTGCTCCTTTTGAGGAAAGTAGTCTTTCCAAGTAGCCTGTAATGCACACTCCCAGCCCTGGCATATGACTGATAAATTATATCCCCATATAAAGTAGCTTACTCCGCCAATCAAGATCAAGATCAAGCGGACTTGGACGCTTATCTTGGCCTTAAAACAAAACAAAATCTGGCAACAATATCAGCAGATCTTTCTCCTGGGATGCCAGGTTGGACATTTTATTGTGGGGCCAATGCCCCCTGGTGCCCCCCTAGGGCTGTATGACGGCTTTTAGGGCTGTGGGTGTGTTTTGAGGGCAGGCTGTTCCTTGGCCCTCATTAGCTCCTCCTTTGTTACAGTAAGCCATACCTCATGGAGCCCAGATGCAGCATGTCTAGATTAAATCTCCCTTCCCACAAGGAGTCTTGAAAAGCTCTGTTGAATAGACCCTAATCCTCCTGCAGATTTTTCTTTTCTTCTCTCCACCCCCCCGACCCCTTCTCAAATTAATAGTTTTTGTTCTTGAGCCCCGATTTTAGCTTTATTGTTCCCTATGTTTTTGAACACTGACCTCGTTCCGTTTGTTGAACATCAAACCTCCAGATAATCGGCTACTAAATATTTGTATTCCAGCTAGATGGTTTGAGAGGATGTTTACATTTCAACATCTGAAAGAAGTTGCAACCACTGAACACCTAAGATGGTTATTTGGTTATTCTCTGCACTTGCTACAGCCGGTGGTAATAGGCTGCACAGACAAATCAATTCTTATAGCTTTAACAAGAGCAAGGTATTGGGTTTCATTTGAAAACAGCATAACATTTTGTAAAAGCAGAATATTTCAGTCATCAGAAACTCATTTTAGCAACTTTCTTTTGGCCCTCTTATTCTGACCGCCTGCAAACAATCCAAATCCACAAATTGGCCGGGCTTCTCTTGATTTTTATCACACCACTGATTTGGTTTCAGTTTACAAACCCATAATGGGGGGAGAACTCATAACAACAACATCTAAAACCCCTTTTTTACATCCTTGTCTTTTCCCCTCCAACACTAGTCTGGTATTTCCCTTGGCCCATGGTGCGATGTTGCGTGAACCCACAAGGCCATTGGCAGAGCTGTTGGCAGGGGGACTCACACTTCACTCACAGCTGTAGTATGAAGGGTCCGGAGCGAGAGAGTGGGGTAAGACGGGACAGGGAAATGACAGGAACCCTATGTGTAAAGACCTATTATAAGTTCTAAAACAAGCAAGCCTGAGCCCGGCTTCTCTGGTCAGTGAGTGAGAGGAGAACCTTTTGTACCAGTAGTTAGAATTTCATGGGAGACTGTGGCTACACAGTTAATTTTGTGGGCTGGTCCAAAGCGAAGCAGACTCTTTTTTTGTAGAAATTGACAGCACAACTATTTTTCTCTTCTCCCATGGTCCCATAAATACTGAAAAAGCTCCTATGAGATGGTGTTAATATCCATGTCAGTTTGATAGTTCTAGTGTGGACACATACAGGCAGGCACCTGTTTGTATGCCCAACTACTGAGACCCTGGTACTTCAGTCAGTAGTCTTCTTCATTGTGTGTTGTTTGCAATAAATAAAGCCTAATTTTGAAGATTGTTGGCTCGAAAGTGGAAATTAAATACTGCACGATGTTGAGCCCTTTTCTGAGGCACCTAAGTTGGCATTCCAATTGTCCGCACCTTTTAGATTTGTATTATTACCCCTTTCATATACAGACAAAAATCCAACTTTTTTACCATACCATCTTCCTTATACCGTCTTTTGTTTATATCAGAAAGGGGTACTGTGTAAAATGTCCAGTTGCAACTTGATATGTATAAAAGGAGGTAGACCTGCAAGAAAGTGGTAAATAAGGGACTGTTTGAAAGCGGGTCATATAAACCTAAAGTTATACCATGTCTTCTGTCTGAAATGAGTAGGACTAGATGTTATGGGAGGATTCTAAAGCATTAGGCTCGTACAGGTAAATACCTGAGGGAGTGGATCTGTTTTGTGGAAGGCAGCACCTGCATTGCCCCAGGCCGTGTTCACTCTTCTGTGTCTTAGGGTCTGTTTGGTGTCATGGCTTTGAAGGGTATTGTTTGGATGTGTGCGTTAGTGACCTATGAAAGCAAGTCTGAGAATCACTGAAAGGCACATCTACACATCACTTTGGTTGCTCTACAGCTTCCCGAGAGGATGACCTGAAATAGTATCAATACTACTGCACTCAACTAGCCTGGTCCCAGATCGGTTTGCGCTGTCTTGCCAACTCCTTTGGTATCCATGCACGAGCCCAGGCATTAAAACACAACCTACATCCACACAAAGTCAACCAAACAAAAAGCAAAACAAAGGATTAGAACATTACACCACTCCTGCTTTTCAAAATGTAGTTGCTACGTTTGCACGTTGATCTATGGCATACATGTTCCGGTATATTGTGGCTCTATGTTAAGAATAGGCCCTAGGCTATAACTGTTTAGTTCAGCGTTTTCAAAGCAGGCTGGAGGAAGTGAGATGGATGAAGGCCAGGTTCAGTAAATACCACACACCCCTGCACCGAGTTTTGTCCTGCACCCTACGTCTCTGAATGGCTGGTTTCACGTGCCAGGGCCAGGGGAAAAATCCCTGGCCCAATGGCTGACTGTTGTGGCCCTGTTTATCGCCATGGCAACTGTAAAAGTAGTCCCATGAAGTCGTGTTTCGTGTGTGAGACACTCCACATGCCACTGAATCAAATTCCTGCCTAAGGGGGATGCATTTTACACTCACACTCTGGCAAAATTCTTATCATTTGACATAAATGGATGCAAGAAACATTTTCATATGAAGATCGTGGTAGCAAAACCCATAAAACTATCCAACTCATTGCTTTAGATAAACAATATGTTTGGCATGATGTGGCCAGGCCCGTAATGTTCCACTATAATGCAAAGCTGATGTAAACACAAACCATTCACAGTAAAGGATTTCCCCCTCGACTTTTCTTGTGTTGGTGGCACTTGAGACGAGACTTGCATCCAGCCAGTCTTTAACGAGCTTTCGTCCAGCTACTTGCATAACATGGACACCTCGAATGGTGCAGGCTATATTCAGTGGAATGAATGTGGTAATAAGATGGTCATCAGCAATGCATGGTTGGAGGGAACATTCCATCACTGGTTTCCTGTTCTTTTCTTGGTCGCTGCTGGAATATTAGATTAGAAAGACTGCTTTAAATAAGTCGGACTCTAAATATGAACACTTATCTGACCGGCTGATAGACTGACAATTTTGATCTGCCATTTTTGTTTTAGTTTACGTCATATGAAGTGTGAGGTGTTCCTCATTTTTTTCACCTAATGGCAATATGTGAAAATTTTCCCAGATTCACTTGACAAGCAGTGAGAGTTGTCCAAAATGACTGCTGTTTCTTTTCCTTTTGGAGCAGAGTTCCATTTCTTCAAGATCACCTGATTCCAAATCTGATTTAAATATTGAACTCTTTGTCCCCCAATCAGAGTGCTTTGCTAATAAGTATCCAGGCAGAGTCTGTCCTATCCAGCACACTGCACTTAAGATAAAGCCTTTGCCAAGCCCTCCTGTGGGTTTGTTTACCATAACCCATTAAAAAAGTGCCCGCATGGCACCCGGCTCTCCTCTTATGTAATCCCACTGGGGAAAGATGAAGGGAAAACGGGTTTAGATGGGGTGTGAAAATAGCTTGTAAAGACGATGGAATAAGCACACAGCCTTTGGAGTAAGGTATAGATAGATTGAAAGTGTCTCTGTACTGTCATGTGAGCACTATGTTTGTGTGGAAAGGGCATGCTTTTAAACATTGTGTCCAAATGGCCTTTACATTCACAGAGAATATGTGGTGGCTGCCTTATGTGTGGTCCAACTTAACCATATCCACCCATGGACCTAGAAAACAATCCCAGCTATTTCTGTCCCTCAGATAGTAGGCATGGCTGCCTTTGTCTCCCCTACGCTAGAATGTGTAGTTTGTGGAATTTCTCTAGCGCTTAACCTGTGTGTGTGTGTGTGTGTGTTTGGTTCATTCAGAATCAGGTGAGAAAGAGAGAAGGGAGGGTTAAAAGAACTCATCTGGCCGCCCAGCCAGATGTGTGTGAGAGTGTGAGGTGGGTGGATGTGCTGGTGCGTCAGTCTGCCCCAGCTCTGCAACACTCTCCACTGAGTGGAAACATCATGTGGCTGTGGGAAGCACAGAGGAACAGCCCAGCTTCCCAACACTGAGAACAGACCGGGCGAGAGAGGGAACAGGGGGAAGTAAAAAAGAAACTCGGAGTAACAAAGACTGAGACGCTAGTGAGACCATCTCAGAGTAGAAGAGGGGAGCTCCACTGCCTGGCTTCCTTCTTTTTCTTTGACGGATATAAAGCCATATTGCTGGCTATGCCATGCTGGCCCAGAGGAACGGGGGCGTCTCCGCCGGAAGCTGTGTGACTACGGTGCCCCTGAAGGATTGCCCTGACCTGGTGGATCTGCTGGATGTAGAGGTGGACTGCTCTCCCTCGACGGGGGACTGTCCCTGGGCTCGTCTGGCCGGTTTTGAAGGCTGCCTGTCGGAGCCCTACTGCCTGTGGTTCCAGCTGCTAGCCCAGGCTTACTGGGGGGACGTGGAGCTAGGCCTCAGGGGGGAAACAGACAGGAGAGTGTCCTGGGGCAGACTCCAAGAAGCATCCAGGAGGAACTGTGTTCGTTCCAGGGTAAGGCGGCAAGATTTCGGAGGACATTTTGAGTTCACCCTAATGCCTTTCGGATTGCATAAAGAGCTTGATCACAAATCCTGTGTTAAAAGCAAGTAGTAGGCTCTTTTAGTAGAGAACCGTTGGCAGTGCGTTATTGAGTTGGAATACGTTGACCTGTGCTGAAATATGTGCCCAGGCAGTATCAGTGGCTTGCAGCTAAGTGTATTGTGTAACATAGTAAGGATTTGTGAGGGGTGGGGGGGAAACACCGTGTGTTGTCTCAGGAATGTCGCGTGCCTCATCCCTTGCTCCAGTGGCAGGGTAGTACTGTTTCACTGACCAGTCTTTTGTAATGCTTCCGATGGTCAATTCTGAAAGACATATCAGTACAGTACTTATTTATTTCAGATTTATATTATTATTATTATTGTTGTCGTTCGTTGGAATAATTCTGTTATTGTTTTGGGCAAGGGGAGCGCAACGCTATATTTTCCTATGATGTGAATAATGTCATGTGTAGTTGCAATGGCCTGTGGTCAGAGGGGAAGCCATTAAGCTAACCGCACCAGAGTGACTCACTATGGCCTAGGAGGACTGTGAGGAGAGACTGAGTCGACAGGTATTGGACCCACAACTACACAGCTGACATACAAATGCACAGCACCCACATGGCAAGTAGCTATAGGCTATTTTCCGACATCACATTCAAATCTATATTTAATGGCTGTTGCTGATTGGTGCAGCAGAGAGGGATTCCAAAGCGGAGGTGTTGACAGTTTTGAACCTGTGCTGATGGGGAATGCAAGTGTAGATGCCTCACATGACTGTGTCGCATATGGAGGGGAGTTCTTAGCCAACTAGTCCCGAGTGACACTTTTTTCAGGGTGTGGTGGGATGCTATATTCCCTCATGAATGTGATCCCCAGTCCTACCCTCTTCACTCAAAATGGCAGTCAGCAAGGTGTGTAAAGCTACGTGCAAAGAACTTTGGAATTAGTCCGATTTAGTTGTTTGAGGGTTAGCTAATCCTCATTGCTTTGGTTTCTTTCACTATGACTGCTGTGCCAGCCACAGTCCTGAATGCCCTGCTCCCTGTTCTGCATTGCTGCCTCTCCTCTCCTTTTCTATAATTCAACATGTTAAATATAGAGATGGAAAAGTGTGTGTGGGAATGCTCTTGTTCTTCTATTGTTATGGGGACCTGAAATCCCCTAAAGTCCCCACAAGGATAGTAAAACAAGGAATATTCTCAAAGGCTATTTTAAGCTCAGGGTTTAGGTTTAAGGTTAGAATTAGGGTTAAGCGTCAAGGTTACATTTAGGGATTAAGGTTGGGGTTTAGGGAAAATAGGATTTTAAATGGAAATAAATGTTAGGTCCCCATGAGGATAGAAAAACAAGTGTGTGTGTGTCCCCGCAAGTGTTTCTATGCAGAGCTGCGGGGTCGCAGTGATCTCACCAGGCCCACAGTTATACAGGCCCAGCCCATTCTCTTGAGGCTCCTACATCTGCTGTAGACACACACACACACACACACAGAGAGGTGTGGTGGGGAGAGCATAAGGGAGGACAGAGAGAGAGGGGAAAGCTTAAAGAAAGAGGAGGGGAGGCAGTGTTTTTGCACTGGAGAAGAAGGAAAAAACAACCTCTGCTCATAACCTGTGGAGAAAGCTGGGCTGAGGTTGCAGCGAGGACTGTTTGGCAGACCCATGGTTGGCCCGTAGTCACTGCGGTGCTGTCAATGGCGACCACTAACGCACACCCTGTGGCGGTGTGGGCTGAGCGAACCATCAGTTTGATAATGAATCTGACATAAGTCTTATGGCGCAGACAGTATACGAGAGGCAGGCAGGAGGACATCGTGTGGCTTTCTCGTTGACTTTGGGTTGTGAAATACTGTAGCGCTGTTTGGAATTTATGTGATAAGAAGGTCAGGGGATTCTTTATGTGGTGTTGTACATGCCTGTGATGCATACCAGGCAGGATAGATTACAGTGTAGGTTATTGTGTGTCTGTCTGTGTGACGTCATGTTCAGGAAAAGAGTGTCTCTTTTAAGTAGGCTGGGGTGAATCACTGTTTTCTCTGTGGTTACCGTTGCCATGATATATGTTTGAGACTGGTGGAAATCCCTGTTTCGTGTACACAGCTTAGTTCCATCTACAACAGTGTACAAATGATTTGTTGCGGACGGAGCTGTGGCACGTAGCCTTAATGGATCTGACAACCGGCTCTGTTATGAGAAAATAAACGAAAGTGTGTTGAGCAGGATGTGAACCTTTTCAGTGTTTCGGGATGTTGGAGCTCTGTCTCACACTCAACAGCATTCAAAAGTTTGTCATTATACAGAATGGCATTTCACTGCTCTTCAACCCAGCCAGCGCCAATCTCTTGTTGCGTCAAAGTGTGATGTATTCGCCTACCTTGAATTCAATTGGAATAAGCTTAGCCGCTCTCTGACTGCACTGAACACAAAGTATACAAGTAATTCCTCACGAAACCTAGGCCAAAAAATACCTTGATTTTGGGGGATTTACACAAAATATAATCCATAGAAAAGCCCTTTGGAGAAACGATTGACATACTGTATATTTGACATTTTGTGTGTATAATTGATCAAAGTTGGAATATTTATTACATTTTGGTCTTACCTAGGCCTCCTTTAAAACTCCTGGGCCATGCCCTGTCCCTGAATGAACTCTTTTGTTTACTTTCTTACCTTCCTGAGCGCTCGGTAGAACCGTAGCCATGTCAACAAACTGAATCTTATTCCATTTCACGTATCTCCGCTTGATTTAGCCAAATGAACTCTCACTCTGTCAGATAAACAAGGTGAGAGAACAAGATAAATGTGTAGCCATTGGCTGCTGTTTTATCTCCGAAAACAGAGCACTCTTTGTTTGAAATAAAGCTTCTTTACTGTCTTCAGTGACAAGGAGCACATTGAGAGTAGCCTGGTACAATATGTAATGGGGATTTGATGCCATGTTCTCATCACTTGCCTTGTGAATCTGATGACTGTACTGTTAAGATTGATTATGTCATCACTACTGAAGGTCTCCTATTGGGAGACCGGAATGACACTGGACTTGTTCATGTTCTCCTATCTGACCAGGCCCTTAAGTCTAAATATTATGGGTGTGCTGCTGAGGTCATGTCTGACAGTGTTGCCATTTCTCCCTCTTTTTATTTTATTTGATTTATTTCACCTTTATTTAACCAGGTAGGCCAGTTGAGAACAAGTTCTCATTTACAACTGCAACCTGGCCAAGATAAAGAAAAGTAGTGCGACCAAAAACAACAACACAGAGTTACACAAACAAACGTACAGTCAGTAACCCAAAAGAAAAATCTATGTACATTGTGTGCAAATGTAGGGAGGTAAGGCAATAAATATGTCATAGAGGCGAAATAATTACAATTTAGCGTTAACACTGGAGTGATAGATGTGCAGAGGATGATGTGCAAGCAGAGAACAGGAAGGAAAGGCGGCCAAAAGAAGTGTTGGCTTTGGGGATGACCAGTGAAATATACCTGCTGGAGCGTGTGCTACGGGTGGGTGTTGCTATGGTGACCAGTGAGCTGAGATAAGGCGGGGCTTTACCTAGCAAAGACTTATAGATGACCTGGAGCCAGTGGGTTTGGCAACGAATATGTACTGTAGCGAGGGCCAGGCAATGAGAGCATACAGGTCGCAGTGGTGGGTAGTATATGGGGCTTTGATGACATAACGGATGGCACTATGATAGACTACATCCAGTTTGCTGAGTAGAGTGTTAGAGGCTGTTTTGTAAATGACATCGCCGAAGTCAAGGATCGGTAGCATAGTCAGTTTTACGAGGGTATGTTTTGCAGCACGAGTGAAGGAGGCTTTGTCTTTCTGCTGCATCCTTCACGGTTTCAATCCATTCAAAACACCTTCTCCCTCTAGGATGATAATAGAGGAAAAGGGTAGTCCACTTCCAGATAATGTTTTCTTCTGTAACTGAATTGGTAATGAGCTTACTTTACATTAACAGAAGTATGTAAGAGGAAAACGTGTGAATCTACCTGTCCTACATTGAGTGGATTATCTCAAAGGTAACAATAACCACATTAAAAGTCTATCTCTCCCCCTCTCTGTTTCTCTCAGGCTAAACAGAAGGATGGGCGTGACCAGAGCGAGGCATCTGCGACGGGGTCCCCGGTTGGGGCGGAAGAGGAGCCCTTCTCCTGGCCGGGCCCCAAGACACTCCGGCTGCAGCGCACTTCGCAGGGCTTCGGCTTCACGCTGCGCCACTTCATCGTCTACCCGCCAGAGTCAGCCATCCACTCTTCCCTCAAGGTGAGAACATCATGACCGTACTCAGGCAACCTTAGTGAACATACAATGCATTTGGAAAGTATTCAGACCCATGTATTATTCCACGTTTTATGTTAAAGTTTATGTTATGTTTTATGTTAAATTTAAAAAATCCTCACCAATCTACACACAATACCCAATAATGACAAAGCGAAAATGGGTCTCAGACATTTTTTTCAAATGTATAAATAATGAAAAACGGATACCTTATTTAAATAAGTATTCAGACCATTTGCTATGAGACTTGAACTTTAGCTCAGGTGCATCCTGTTTCCATTGATCATCCTTGAGATGTTTATACATCTTGATTTGGACATGATTTGAAAAGGCGCACATCTGTCTATATATGGTCCCACAGTTGACAGTGCATGTCAGAGCAAAACCCAAGCCATGAGGTTGAAGGAATTGTCCGTAGAGCTCATAGACAGGATTGTGTTGAGGCACAGATCTGGGGAAGGGTACCAACAAATGTCTGCAGCATTGAAGGTCCCCAAGAACACAGTGGCCTCCATCATTCTTAAATGGAAGAAGTTTGGAACGACCAAGAGTCCTCCTAGAGCTGGCCACCCTGAGGAATCGGGGAGAAGGGCCTCGGTTAGGGAGGTGACCAAGAACCCGATGGTCACTGACACAGCTCCAGAGTTCCTCTGTGGAGATGGGAGAACCTTCCAGAAGGACAACCATCTCTGCAGCACTCTACCAATCAGGCCTTTATGGTAGAGTGGCCAGAAAGCCACTTAATACACCGCTTGGAGTTAGCCAAAAGCTAAAGGACTCTCGGACCATGAGAAACAAGATTATCTGGTCTGATGAAACCAAGATTGAACTCTATGGCCTGAATGCCAAGTGTCACGTCTGGAGGAAACCTGGCACCGTCCCTACGGTGAAGCACGGTGGTGGAAGCATCATGCTGTGGGGATGTTTTTCAGGGACTGGGACTGGGAGACTAGCCAGGATCAAACGAAAGATGAACAGAATGAAGTACAGAGATCCTTATTGAAAACCTGCTCCAGAGAACTCAGGACCTCAGACTGGGGCAAAGGTTCACCTTCCAACAGGACGACCCTAAGCACACAGCTGAGACAATGCAGGAGTGGCTTCAGGACACTTCTCTGAATGTCCTTGAGTGGCCCAGCCAGAGTGATGAAGGCGAGTGATGAAGCACGTAAAAAATCATCTGTCCTCAGTTGCAACACTCACTACTGAGTTCCCAACTGGGAAAGGGGGATACCTAGTCAGTTGTACAACTGAATGCATTCAACTGAAATGTCTTCCTCATTTAACCCAACCCCTTAATGCCTTAATTGACTTAATTGACATCCACGTCTTCGGGACACAGGACACAGTGGGTTAACTGCCTTGTTCAGGGGCAGAACAACAGAGTTTTACCTTGTCAGCTTGGGGATTTGATCCAACAACCTTTCAGTTACTGACCCAATGCTCCTACCCGCCAGGCTCCCTGCCTCTGGAAGCAACGCCAGCCACTATAACTGGTCTTCGCGACCTTCATGAAAAGGGTTTCCATGGCTGAGCAGCCACACACACACAATGTCAAGCGTCGGTTAGAGTGGTGTAAAGCTCGCCGACATTGGACATCTCTTCACAATCAGGCAGTCCGACAGACTAACCTGGGTTTGGCGGATGCCAGGAGAATGCTACCTGCCCCAATACATAGTGCCATTGGTGGAGGAGGAATAACAGTCTGGGGCAGTTTTTCATGGTTCGGGCTAGGCCCCTTAGTTCCAGTGAAGGGAAATCTTAACGCTACAGCATACAATGACATTGTAGACAATTCTGTGGCAACAGTTTGGGAAGGCCCTTTCCTGTTTCACCATGACAATGCCCCGTGCACAAAGCGAGGTCCATAACAGATGGTTTGTCTAGATCGGTGTGGAAGAACTTGACTGGCCTGCACAGAGCCCTGACATCAACTCCAGCGAACACCTTTGGGATGAATTGGAACACCGACTGTGAGCCAGGCCTAATTGCCCAACCAGTGCCCATCCTCACTAATGCTCTTGTGGCTGAATGGAAGCAAGTCCCTGCAGCATTATTATATTAATGCCCATGATTTTGGAATGAGATGTTCGCCGAGCAGGTGTCCTTACTTTTGGCCATTTAGTGTATATACTCTACATGTTTTTATATTTTACCTTTTTTTAAACAGGGAGTCCCCATTTTGAGACCAGGGTCTCTTTCACAAGGGAGCCCTGCACATACAATTCATAGACCAATAATACTGTACTACTTACATTCAACCATATTTCTATAATATTAATCATCAACTAATATGGACCAATTTGTAGAGGAAGACTATGGGTTAAAGTTGTCAGTGTCCTACAACACTGAAATTCACCAATATCTGGTAGTGTACAACAGTGTTTTGTAGTGTCATCTTACCTGGGAAGGGAGCCAGAAACACCAACTGAATAACATCAATATTATGCTGCTCCGTGCATTTAATCCTGCTGTCCCAGCAGTTCCTGTCTTAATGGGCCGCCGTTCCACGGTTTTCAGTAAATACCGAAATACTCAACCTCTTCTAGTGGGATAGTGCTTCCGATACCTACATCTGATTTGTTTCAAGCCATGTCTTTTTTTTTAAAGGGATTTACTGTTGTCGTTAGCCAACCACCTGTCTCTATTTGGGATTTTTCTAACAATCAATACATTTGTAGAAGTGATTTGTGTTTACCTTTGCAAGTGTATTTTGACACTTTTCACTGTGTTAAAAGAGATC
This sequence comes from Salvelinus namaycush, assembly GCF_016432855.1. NCBI lineage: Eukaryota > Metazoa > Chordata > Actinopteri > Salmoniformes > Salmonidae > Salvelinus > Salvelinus namaycush. Next base: position 22,288,768 of record NC_052313.1, read on the forward strand.
TTACACAGAGCACTTATTCTCTGTCCGGTTGGATTTTGCTATGGCACTGCCATTTAAATTCAAAGCTGAAGCACTCCGGCCTTGATGCTGCAGAGTTGTATCCAGCCGTACCGGTGCAAAGGCCCTACTGTGTTGGCCCATTTTCTTCTTTCAAGTAGAATTGGGTTGCTTTGTGTTTCTGTATAATCACAGTTCAACTCTTATTTGGAAAATCGGAAACTTAACTTAATTGAGAGTTTATTGGTTCTCAGTGCATTAAGAAATAAAAAGCAATATGTCTCCATCAGTAACAGTTGCCACGTGGTCATAATGCCCATTTCTAATGTTCCCAGAAATGGCATTAGAGTTGGCAGAGCTGGCAAGGCCAAGTCTTGTCCAGCTTTTAGCTGAGGCTTTCTAATTCCCTTCTTACAGTAAGATGCAGCTAAGAGCTTCTGGGAAGTACTCAAATTAAAATGTCAACATTAGATTTCAGAGTGATTTTAGACAAAGTCTTTGCTAACATAAAATAAACCCTGTAACTTTGTAGAAATTTGATCTTTATGAAATTCTCAGAATTCCATCAAAGATGCCATGATTACATTTTATTTAACTAGGCAAATTCTTATTTTACAATGACTACCTAGGAACAGTGGGTTAAATGCCTTGTTCAGGGGCAGAACGGCAGATTTTTACCTCGTCAGCTCAGGGATTCGATCTAGCAACCTTTCGGTTACTGGCCCAACGCTCTAACCTCTAGGCTACCTTCCGCCCCATCATGTATTCTAATTACTTTTCGGCGCTCTTGAGTAATCACAGTCCCAGTCTTTCTGAAACTGGGTTAACTTGAAGAAGGTCAGCCTGTCTTATAGGATCGCCAAGGGAAACTCGGGAGTCTTAAAAGAATATGTGGAGAACATATGTGTTGCTGCGGGGTTACGGGATTAGAACACTCATGTGGGTGTTTTGAACCCGCACTTGAAGGAAATTAAGTATTTAAGCTTGAAGGATATCAGATAAAAACAAACAAATCTAAAGTAGCTTTTTCTAATCAAAATTTTCAGTGACGGCGACACGTAGAAGAACTCCGCCTTCGTCCCGTGTCACATTTGTTTGAATCTACTTTAATGTTGCATATTGTGGCTTATGTCAATTAGTCTTGTTTAATGACAGTGAAAGCCATTTTCTCTTTTCTTCCAGAGTACAACACTCAATCACTTTATCTTCATTGAGGAAAACCCCAGATAAAATGTGAATGCAAAAAATGTCTGACTATCTTTTCTCTCTTCTAGGATGAAGACAATGGCAGTCGAGGTAAGTGGACAGCATGTATATCAAGTTCTTGTTGAATTTGTAACTCGACTCCCTCCAGACTTTGAATAGAACATCTATAAAAGAAGACTGATGGTCACTGATCAGCAAGCAAGCTTCATCTCTTCAGTGTTGCACATGGTCACTCACAAACCATTCAGATAAACCTTCTCATTCAACAACAGCATTTTGCAACGTGACAACACTGCACTCTTGAATGCACTTCGTCCCTCACTGTATCAACGAAGAGTCACGCCGTGCTCTTACACAGGAGAAAATCTCCAGCAGCCACTCCACCACTCACTCTGGCTCCTGACCAATCCTAGACAAGTGTTTGGTTACTCCTCTAGTGTAGTGCACTCTGAGAATTGCAGTGAGATCACATTCCTAGTACTCAGTGGCGTGATAACAGCAGATCTCTCAAGCTAGATTGAAACCTGCAATTGATGTAGTAGGGCCAGTGTACTGTTATTCACTCTCCCTTTAACTCCTTAAATGTCACGACAAGAGGAATCAGATTAAAAGGAAGTAGAAAATCATCTTAATGGTTGTTTAACCTTCACTGCTTCAAATGAATCAGTGGTGAACCAATTCAGCATAGAAAATAACCAGTTTCAAGTAGGACTGATGATTGATCAAGTAGTTTATAACCAAATGTGATCCGTCAATCAGCTTTCCCAATGGTCTATCTTCGTTGAGCTATACAAAATCCATCAATACGGTCTGAACAGTATTCTTTATAGCGGTTAAATATGATTATAAACCGGTGGTTCGAGCCTTGAATGCTGATTGGCTAAAAGTTGTGGTATATCAGACCGTATACCACGGGTATGACATAACATTTATTTAACTGTTCTAATTACATTGGTAACCAATTTATAATAGCAATATGACACCTCTGGGGTTTGTGGTATGTGGCCAATATACCACGGCTAAAGCTGGGGGTACACTACACGGTTTTGGCCACGATTTAGCTGTCCCAGATAAGTATTTGATATCAGAGAAAAAATCCCCATGTCATTGCCTACTCGGGGTCCACGGCTGTCACCGACGCACATTTAATGTGAGCGAGTCAAAGACGCAATCTGATGGCTACCAATCTCGTCTTTGAGCAGGCCCAGACGTCCCGCTATTTAACATTTTTTATTTTATTTTATCGCCACAAAATCTGAAATGCTCTTGTGTGAGATGTGCAAAGACAAGTTTTGAGAATGGTGATCAGCAATATCCAATGAGAGCTCGCCAGAGAAGAAGCCAGTGAGATCATGAAGTTGTTTCACATCACCCAGAATGTGTAGACTCTCCAGCAGGAGTGATCACTACTACTAGTATGTGTTTGTACTTAAGTTTAACCAAAGATAGTGTCAAATCATTACAGCTCTGAAGTTCACAAGCACTGTTATTCAATACAAAATGCCAGCTAGATGTTTCAACTCTGTATGGCGAGTGTGAATGTCTGACTGAATGTTTTGAGGCTGCTTTGAGCCACAGCTTGTAGCTACGTTACAATCTAATCGCCTTGTTTTCGCCAGACAGTGTGGTATGGAGAATCCTCACGACCAAGTGAAGAATCTTGTAGTGTGTGACCCCCTCCTGTCTGTGTCACATTGTTTAGTGTGCGCACCACTACGTTGGCAACACAACAAAACTTCAGGGAAGACGGTTGTTTAATGTGAGAGACTCTACCATGTTAGGATATTTAAAGTCATGTAGTGTCCACCCAGCTTAAGGGCTGTATTCAGGCAGCCCTTTGTTACGTTACAGCCTTATTCTAAAATTCATTAAATTAATATTTTTCCTCATCTACACACAATACCCCATAATGATAAAGACAATGGTGCCAATTTAAAAAATAAATAAATTAGAAATGCCTTATTTATGTAAGTATTCAGACCCTTTGCTATGAGATTGAGTTCAGGTGCATCCTGTTTCCATTGATCATCCTTGAGCACAGTGGCCTTCATCGTTCTTGAATGGAAGAAATTTGGAACCGCCAAGAATTTTCCTATAGCTGGCCTCTGCCCAAACGGGGCAATCGGGGGTGAAGGGCCTCGGTCAGGGAGGTAACCAAGTACACGATGGTCACTCTGACAGAGCTCCAGAGTTCCACTGTGGAGATGGGAGAACCTTCCAGAAGGACAACCATCTCTGCAGGACTCCACCAATCAGGCCTTTATGGTAGTGTCCAGACGAAAGCCACGCCTCACTAAAAGGCACATGACAGCCCGCTTGGAATTTGCCAAAAGGCACCTAAAGGACAAGATTCTCTGGTCTGATGAAACCAAGATTGAACTCTTTGGCCTGAATGCCAAGCCTCACGTCTGGAGGAAACCAGACACTGCTCATCACCTGGCCAATACCATCCCTATGGTGAAGCATGGTAGTGGCTGCTGTGGGAATGTTTTTCAGCGGTAGGGACTGGGAGACTAGTCAAGATCGAGGGAAAGATGAACGGAGCAAAGTACAGGGAGATCCTTGATGAAAACCTGCTCCAGAGCGCTCAGACCTCCGTTGGTGCGAAGGTTTCACCTTCCAACAGGACACCGACCCTAAGCACACAGCCCAGACAATAAAGGAGTGGCTTCAGGACAAGTCTCTGAATGTTCTTGAGTTGCCCGGACTTGAACCGATCAACCATCTCTGGAGTGACCTGAAAATAGCTGTGCAGCAACGCTCCCCATCCAACCTGACAGAGCTTCAGAGGCTCTACAGCGAAGAATGGGAGAAACTCCCCAAATACAGGTGTGCCAAGCTTGTAGCGTCATACCCTGGAAGACTCAAGACTGTAATCGCTGCCAAAGGTGCTAAACAACTGAGTAGAGGGTCTGAATACTTATGTCAATTTAATATTAATGTTTTTTATTTTTAGTACATTTGAAAAAAAATCTATAATCCTGTTTTTTGCTTTGTCATTATGGGGTATTGTGTGTAGATTGATGAGGGGGGGAAACGATTTAATACATTTTAGAATCAGGCTGTAACTCAGTAAAATGTGGAAAAAGATGAAGGGGTCTGAATACTTTCCGAATGCACTGTACCGCACCCCCTCGGGCCTTATTACTTAAATATACTGTGATGGCTTGAGTCTGCATTTGAGCTAGATAGACAGACAGAGATCAATAGCAGCTGCAGTCTATAAAGCTGCAGCTAGAAGCTCTTTTCTGCAGTAAGCTTGTCAGTGTTGTAGCTTTGTATAGTGCGTGAGCTTGGCAAGTCCTCCCTATCCCACAGTGCATCCGGTCCTCCCCCCCATGTCTGGGAGTGCTGCAGCGTGACAGCGGGGATGCAGAGTCCCATCTGATCTGCAGCTCCCGGAAATACACGACTGTGCAGAGTATACACACACATTTTATTGCGCAGTGTACACACGTACATACAGCACACACAAACGAAATCAGTAACACTCGCGCACATGTCACAAGCTGCTCATCCATATAAAGATATCAATCATTGTTTATGTTGCGCTTTTGATTGGGGTGCTGCACAGTGTGACTGCTGCCATTAGTCACAAGTAACGTTCCACTACTCTACCACAAAGGTTGTTTAGGCTGCAGTACTGAAGGTGCGATCGCCAGTGGACAAGGCATAATCTCTGCTTCCTCTTTGAACTGGTATGGCATCAATACTGTGCCCTTCTGTGCTGCAGTGGAAATGCAACTCCTTCACTGACTGCATCAACCTTAGATTTTGTTTTCATTTTTTGTAGTACATTACCAACATCACTATTTCATGTATTGAGTACAGAACAGATTTCATGACCTGGGAGTGATCTGTTTTTCTTGTTCTTGATAGTGATCCAAGTTATGATCCAGAGGATAGTTATGATCAGGGTTGGAGCTGTTTCATTTTTCAAGGAACACAAACGGAACCAGGTACGAAAGGGATCCATACTGTCCCGGAACAGAACTGTTATTTTAAAGCATAGGAACTGGTTAACAAAGTTATTTTATGTTCCAGGCATTTTGTTCCAGTCCCACCAAAAAATGCAACAAAGCGCCTATGCAAAGCCCTCTCTGTCCCTCAAAAACATATTCCAGTGTCTGCCTGCAGAAGCGAGGTTAAGAAGTGAGGTTTGGCGGGTCATGTTTTGGAGGACGCGTGACTCGTCCTTCACCTCCCTAGCCCGTTGGGGAGTTGCAGCGATGAGACGATCACAATTGGGGAGGGTAAAATACCCCCAAAAATTATTAATAATAATATGGCCCTTTTTTATAAAGTCCACTTATATACACTACCGTTCAAAAGTTTGGGGTCACTTAGAAATGTCCTTGTTTTTGAAAGAAAAGCACTTTTTTTTGTCCATTAAAATAACATCAAGTTGATCAGAAATACAGTGTAGACATTGTTAATGATGTAAATGACTATTGTAGCTGGAAACGGCTTATTTTTTATGGAATATCCTCATAAGCGTACAGAGACCCATTATCAGCAACCATCACTCCTGTGTTCCAATGGCACGTTGTGTTAACTAATCTAAGTTCATAATTTTAAAAGGCTAATTGATCATTAGAAACCCTTTTGCAGTAATGTTAGCACAGCTGAAAAATGTTGTTCTGATAAAAGAAGCAATAAGTAGTAGGGATGACCAGGGATATTGGCCACCTTTAGACTAGTTTGTGGGTTCAATTACAGGCTCAATATGGCCAGAAACAAAGAACTTTCTTCTGAAACTCGTCAGTCATTCTTGTTCTGAGGAATGAAGGCTATTCCATGCGAGAAATTGCCAAGAAACTGAAGATCTCGTACAACGCTGTGTACTACTCAAAAACATAGGTTTGTTGTAACATTTAAACTTCAAACATGTTTTAAATGTTTTGTGACTGAATGCAGCATTGCTGTATATTGCACTCAAAAGATATTGCAGTTAAGTAGGCAGCCTAGGCTACTGCTCAAATGTTGCTGTAATAGGCCTACATGTTTCTCCTTTGCATGTTGTTTTGTTTTTTGGATATTCGTTGTCAAGTTTTAAAAACCGAAGGCAGACTGCAACATTTTAGTTGTCCAGCTAGGACTGTAGCATGAGTCTCTACACTTTCCCTCCACTGCGCTCTATAACGGGACACACGAAAGCACTGTAACTGAAGTTGAATTCAGATGCGAGCGCATCAGGCTGTAATTTCATAAAGTATATGACTAAACTGTTGGCTCATTTATACTCGCTTGTGTGTCCTATTCGGCCCGCTGGCCTCGTGTTTGACAGATGTGCGCTAGCCTATTAACCACGTTATGACTGGCTTGTGATCATTGTCCTTGCTAGTTTGATTGTGTTGACATTTCCAGCGTTAGTTACAGTTGCCCGTTTTTGTTCAAAATATTGAGTCATTGAAACTGAAACAGTGGATCCCGAATGGGTGGAGGCAGCAAACAATGGGTGCATTTGTAAATTGCCTCCAGTGTGTCAGAGTGCACTCTGGGTCGTACATAAATTCAGAGTGTTGTTTTCATGTTATCTAGAGTGTTAGTGACTAACTGTGCTGCTGCCAACAATTGAATAACTTTTTTTGTCAATGTTTACTGACACCGGTCATTCAGCGGGTGTTGCGTGTTCGTAAATTAATCAGTTATGCTACGCTCTGGCACACTCAGACGAGAGTGCTCTGAAATCGAAGTAGATAGCTAGAGTGAATTTACAAACTCACACAATGTACCAGGCCAGCTGTGATTTACAACCTGATGGCAATATTTTTTGGACAACTGTATTGGTGAATTATATTAATCATGCATTGAACTCCATCCATATATTCTGCCAACAAGAATGCCTTACTGTACGTCATGGAATTTTTAGTCAAATATAACCAGTTTTTAAAACCTCTTATGAAGTTTGGTTTTGAAGCATAAACTGGGAATTTGATATTTTTTTACTATTATGTTTGTCTTTTTCATGACTGCAAAGTAGTTAAAATGCTGTCAGTTCTACTTTAAGCCTCAATCCTCTCTCAATCTCAGTGGTAGAAAAAGTACCCATATGTCATACTTGAGTAAAAGTAAAGATACCTTAATAGAAAATGACTCAAGTGAAAGTCACCCAGTAAAATACTACTTGAGTAAAAGTCCTAAAGTATTTGGTCTTAAATATACTTAAGTATCAAAAGTAAATGTAATTGTTCAAATATACTTAAATTCCTTATACTAAGCAGGCGCCACAACTTTCTTTTTTTTATTTCTTATTTACGGATAGCCAGGGGCAGACTCCAATACATAATTTACAAACAAAGCATTTGTGTTTAGTGAGTTGCCAGATCACAGGCAGTAGGGATGACCAGGGATATTATCTTGATAAGTGTGTGAATTGGACCGTTTTCCTGTCCTGCTAAGCATTTGAAATGTAATGACTACTTTTGAGTTTCAGGAAAAATGTATGGAGTAAAAAGTACATTATTTTACTTAGGAATATAGTAGAGTAAAAGTTGCCAAAAATATAAATAAAGTACAGATACCTCAAAAAAACTACTTAAGTAGTACTTTAAAGTATTTTTACTTAAGTACTTTACACCACTGCTCACTCTACCTACCGGCAAAATTTCAGTTGCATCTTGCGCCATAGGCTACACTTGTCTGTCACGCATGTAAACAACTAGCTTGCCTGCTCTGTCCCCACTTATTGGTGAAGTAACTTAATGAGCTAAATGTTTTTTTTTTTTTAAACAGTTGATTTCACTGGTTAAAAAAGGAACAGAACCTCCCAAGTGGCACAGCGGTCTAAGACACTGCATTGCAGTGCTAGAGGCATCACTACAGACACGGTTTCGATCCTACCAATTGGATATCACGAAATTAGGGAGAAAAGGGGTAAAATAACAATTAAAAAAGGAACAATATAAACCTGTACTTGCTGGTTGGAACAGTGGAATGGAATGCAACAAAGTGTGTTTCTGCTCAGAATGAAACGATTGGAAAATAATTTTGCTTACAACCCCTGGTTATGGTATGACTGGGCAAGTGAAGTGATGAGCAGAGAGGGAGGGAACAGTCCGCTCATGAGCAGGCAGATTCTGGTCTTACAAAAGGGAAATTGAGCAGCGGAGAGAATTCCTGTAAGCATCTTGTTAGCCATCTCCGTGTCGCGCTCGGCACGAGGCCCGAAACATAAAACACACAGAGCCCCCACTGTGACATCAGGAAATCCTTAGGAGTATTGTGCGTGTGTGTCTGTTTCTATGCGTGTGCACCCACATATGCATATACCATTCATCACTCCGCAATAGAAGATGAATAACGTTCCCCCCTGCCTGGAGAGCCCCTAATGCCCCCTTGGTCCGGGTCCTGTAAATCCTCCTATGTTTCATACAACGCTCGTAAATGGTAGCCACATTGAGTCCTGTTCTGTAACAGTTTAGATTTTTCCTGCAAGATTCACAAATGTTAAATGTTACTTCATGTAAGACTCGGTTTCGCAAGACTCTCCCTCTCAGCTTTCCTCCCACAAGCTTTCTCTAAGATCGCCTGGACCGCAGTATGAAGTGGTGATATTCTTGTTTGGTTTCATCCTCAGTACTTCAATATGATATATTTCTCCTCCGTCTATCTACTGGTAGGGTCCCACTATATTGCTCTTTCAGATCAGCAGCTAAGTGTATTAGATTGGACACAGGCAGGAAAGACACTTTAAGGTATTGAGATCCATCCAGTTTTTCCTCGTTCAGCCCTTTTAGCCTGTGTCATGCGGTCCCATATTCCCTCCAGAGCAGCAGTGGAGTTTATTTGCTTGACTTTGGGCCAGTGTGTGATGAGGCTGTTGCTGTTTGGATAGAGGGGGCCTGCTCCGCTCGCCTCACCCCATGTTGACTATCTGGGTGTTGCCGCTGGAACCCCTTCAAACCCCAGGAACGTGCACACACACACACACACACACACACACTGCCTGCCTGCCTGCTTGGGATCGAAGAATCTCGACACAATCTAAACATACAGATGGGAAGTGTGTGTTTGTGGAATTGTGTTTAGAAGTGTTGATGTCTGTTTGTTGCTTTTCACAATGATTGTGTACATATCGAACGGCTGTTATTTGAAATAGTCTTCTAACTCGTTTCCTCTCTCTAGCTTTCCCCCCAGTTCAGTCTTTCTCTCTCTGGCTGTGTATTTTACTTAGCTGTTGAAGAGGACTATACACATGAGATATATTGTATTATGCTTGTGAAGCTGTGGTACTTCGGGGATGAAAAAGCGCTCCAGAAACATAAAAATCTACATCTGTTAAAATATTTGTTTTTTGTTCTGTGTGAAAGTCTTCACGGGAGATGTCCAATTTTTATTTCATTTTTGGCAGATTTTGTTCGGCCTCCATAAAGATTGCAGAGGGAGCAATAGCACAAGCAAGTAGAATTCCCCAATATTCTCTGGTGGGCTTTAAAACCCCCAACCTTCCTTAGCGAAGTTCCATCCGGCTAACTCTTCCCTTAAAGCAGTGGTCACCAACCTTTATTGAGTCAAGATGACTTTTGGATTCAAAATAGCAAGCCAAGGTCTACGGCTCTTTTTAAAAAAAGTTTTTTTACATGACTTCAAAAATGGAAGCCTATGCAACATTAACCTAATAGAAACTGGTCTGTCAGAATGAGGTTTGTGCAGTAGGCGTAGTACATTATCACAACATATTGACTATGCTTGGCCTGACAATATTGTTCTTCTCAAACCATATATTTCAAAACTCTAAATTTAATAACAAAATGTATCAGTGGTTGAAGCACTTATTGTACTGGACTGATGAGACCTGCATCTGATGGTCAGTCTCATCAGAGGGAGGGAGAGAGCAGCAGCGGGCCCACCTCTCAGGGTTCCTGCTCTCTCCTTAGCTCCGGTGAGACTGACCAGAGACAGGGGTCTTCCACCTGATGGCGAAACTGGAGTCGCACCACATTATTGATGCCTCATGCACAAATTCATGTTGTTCCTATTACCAGAGAAAATGTAATATTCCTTGATATTAAAATAGACACGATGAGCTGCTAATAATGAAAATGCAGGTCTATCGATACACTTGGCTAATGGCTACTCATTCGTTGCAGCTGCTGTGCTGGTATTAGAGCGAGTGGAAGTAGGGAGAAACATGTTTGTGTTGTAATTTTTTAAATATAAAAACAGTGACAGTGCTGAATAAAAACTTAAACATGAACTCGCTCATAAAAACAGCAGCTCTTTCCTGTGTTCTTTGACCGTCTCTCTCTGGTCATGGTTTTAAGTTATGAAATCTCACGTGGGCTAGAATCAAACTTTGCTGTGGGTCCGGTCGTGGAAGCTTCGCCTATGAAGCTATGATTTGAGCAGTGTGGGTGTCGCACGTGCGCCGTCGTGGGGGCCGGGGGTGCTGCCGCCACACTGAAGTGGTACTCATACAAATTTGAGAAAATCTGCAAGGAAGAATGGGGGGGGGGGGGGGGGGGGGGGGGGGGGGGGGGGGAGAATCCCTAAATGCAGATGTGCAAAGCTGATACAGACATACCCAAGATGACTCCGCTGTAATCACCAAGGTGCTTCTACAAAGTATTGTGTAGATGAGATTTATTTTTCATTTTCAATCAATGTGCAAAAAACATGCTTTCACTTTGTCGTTATGGGATATTATGTGTAGATGGGTGAGAGGAAAAATATACACTGCTCAAAAAAATAAAGGGAACACTAAAATAACACATCCTAGATCTGAATGAATGAAATATTCATATTAAATACTTTTTTCTTTACATAGTTGAATGTGCTGACAACAAAATCACACAAAAATGATCAATGGAAATCAAATGTATCAACCCATGGAGGTCTGGATTTGGAGTCACACTCAAAATTAAAGTGGAAAACCACACTACAGGCTGATCCAACTTTGATGTAATGTCCTTAAAACAAGTCAAAATGAGGCTCAGTAGTGTGTGTGGCCTCCACGTGCCTGTATGACCTCCCTACAACGCCTGGGCATGCTCCTGATGAGGTGGCGGATGGTCTCCTGAGGGATCTCCTCCCAGACCTGGACTAAAGCATCCGCCAACTCCTGGACAGTCTGTGGTGCAACGTGGCGTTGGTGGATGGAGCGAGACATGATGTCCCAGATGTGCTCAATTGGATTCAGGTCTGGGGAACGGGCGGGCCAGTCCATAGCATCAATGCCTTCCTCATGCAGGAACTGCTGACACACTCCAGCCACATGAGGTCTAGCATTGTCTTGCATTAGGAGGAACCCAGGGCCAACTGCACCAGCATATGGTCTCACAAGGGGTCTGAGGATCTCATCTCGGTACCTAATGGCAGTCAGGCTACCTCTGGCGAGCACATGGAGGGCTGTGCGGCCCCACAAAGAAATGCCACCCCACACCATGACTGACCCACCGCCAAACCGGTCATGCTGGAGGATGTTGCAGGCAGCAGAACGTTCTCCACGGCGTCTCCAGACTCTGTCACGTCTGTCACATGTGCGTGTGAACCTGCTTTCATCTGTGAAGAGCACAGGGCGCCAGTGGCGAATTTGCCAATCTTGGTGTTCTCTGGCAAATGCCAAACGTCCTGCACGGTGTTGGGCTGTAAGCACAACCCCCACCTGTGGACGTCGGGCCATCATACCACCCTCATGGAGTCTGTTTCTGACCGTTTGAGCAGACACATGCACATTTGTGGCCTGCTGGAGGTCATTTTGCAGGGCTCTGGCAGTGCTCCACCTGCTCCTCCTTGCACAAAGACGGAGGTAGCGGTCCTGCTGCTGGGTTGTTGCCCTCCTACGGCCTCCACGTCTCCTGATGTACTGGCCTGTCTCCTGGTAGCGCCTCCATGCTCTGGACACTACGCTGACAGACACAGCAAACCTTCTTGCCACAGCTCGCATTGATGTGGCATCCTGGATGAGCTGCACTACCTGAGCCGCTTGTGTGGGTTGTAGACTCCGTCTCATGCTACCACTAGAGTGAGAGCACCGCCAGCATTCAAAAGTGACCAAAACATCAGCCAGGAAGCATAGGAACTGAGAAGTGGTCTGTGGTCACCACCTGCAGAACCACTCCTTTATTGGGGGTGTCTTGCTAATTGCCTATAATTTCCACCTTTTGTCTATTCCATTTGCACAACAGCATGTGAAATTTATTGTCAATCAGTGTTGCTTCCTAAGTGGACAGTTTGATTTCACAGAAGTGTGATTGACTTGGAGTTACATTGTGTTTTAAGTGTTCCCTTTATTTTTTTGAGCAGTGTATATTTAATCCATTTCGAATTCAGGCTGTAACACAACATGTGGAATAAATCAAGGGGTATGAATACATTCTGAAGGCACCTTATGCATCAACTGACTCACAGGATTTTACTCAATGAATTGATGTCTCCGTTATGTACTGTAAAAACTTTTGGTTACGATGGGTTGAAGATTGTCATGATACCCATCTTCTTTGAACATTGAACCTGATTAGTTATTAACGGTAGATGCATCGTGGCTGAAAGCAGTTTGATAGATTATTATTGGTATATGATCAATTCCTATTTCCCAGACTTTCCCACACCATGGGTTGGGGCAGAATCACTCTTAGTGTTTATATGGAGACTAGAGATCATGCGCCTCCTATTTTTATAATTCCTGTTGTACCAGAGTCACAGATTACCATCTATACACACAGTCCTCTCTGTCAGTTGTTTTTGAAGTGTTGGCAAACAGAGGCCCGTCCCTCTACGAGCGAGAGGGATAGAGAGACAGAACAAGGGGGCGTGAGAGAGGAAGAGAAGGCATGAGTGCGTGTACATCCACATGTGATTGTTTGTGTGCATTGTGCCCTATGTAACTACGTGCAAGAGAAAGAGGGAAAGAAAATATTAGAGGCCCTGTTGCATTCTGTCTGGGCTAATGCAGGCAGGCGGCGGGCGCTGCTCCCAGCCCCTCTGTAGAATAACATTATCTAACCCAAAACAACGGGAGAGTGATGGAGCCAGCCCACACAACCAGGCCCAGCTGCGCATGCAGGGACCGCAGCCAAACCAGCTGATGCAGCGCTGAAGCCAAACCAAAACGCTGAAGCCCAGGCTTTACACTGCAGACAAGCGCTGCCTGGAAAACAGTACTCTATAGAGAGCACGAGAGACCTCCACCAGGTTAGGATGTTAGCACAAACTGCAAAAGCCTTTTGCAAGGTTATCCTTTTTATTGTTAAAAATAACATGTTATGATGGATTATTTGATTTAAAGCAGTTTGTGGCCTGTGTTGTCCAGCAGTTAGAGCCGCACTGACCCCGGAAAACATACAGTATATTATGTCATATTCAGCATGGGTTTGAATCCAGCCCACTGCTCTTTGACTCGACCTCTCCTACCTTGACCTCTAGTAGAACGCTTCAACAACTGTATTAGTTGTTCAAGTAGTAGCTTGAAGGGAAAGCCGCATACTGTATCACTATAGCTAAAAGCCTATTGGTCTGCTCGATGGAACAAATCTGATTCTTATATTTACATCTGGCTGTAGCAATATTTATATCGAAGTAAAATTATTATTTTTTTTAATCATTTTCCAGCCAACAGCTGTCTGCGAGTTAAAAAGGTCAAATATGTAATGTTGTCCTATTTCATCAATCTCAACTGTCATTCTACTTTAGTAGGATAGGGACTTTAAAAATATCCAAAGCTGTTGATTTCCTGATTTTTTTTTTAATCTCGCTCATCCAGCTGCAGGGCTGAAAACTCCAGAATCCAATTTGTACAGTCGAATCTGAACGTTGTCGGATTGATGTTGGATTGGGATGAGGAGAGGTTTCTCTTGATGGAACAGGGAGGAGCAGGCTTTTGGGTTTCTCTATCGGCAAGAGAGGTTTGTGTCCTCAATCTTTCTTTTTTAAGCAGTATTGTCAGTCAGTTTATTTAACCTTAGATATTAAATAAGATTTAAATTAGATAAACAGTCATACCCTTTTTTTTTTCGACACTTGCAACCATTTTACATTAAAATGGAAATACCAGTGTAGCCTTGTCATTTGGAACTGGGATTCCATGGTATCCTTCAGACAAATTAGGACAAATTAAATAGTGAAATAGCATGAAGGTGAAGGGTAATGCAGTTTTGCCCTTGGATTACTACAGTTCTCATCATGTAAGTAACATTGAGCAATGGCTTTGTTCCTCATTGTATGCCTTCTAGTGCCATCTGCTGGAATAAAGGTGTCGCTCTTATGGTGGAAATCAATTTGTAGTTAAAACAGGATAACATGCACAAATTGTCACATTGCAGGTTAGGTTTAGTCTGTTTTGTGCTCACCGTGGTCATTTCTGCCATTGTACTGTAGGTTCCATAGGCATATACTGCAGATATGCTACAAGGCTGCCATAAATATACCAGAATAGTGTTCATTTGTTGTAGGCAAAGGCTTTGGCAAAATAAATAGACAATTCAACACCAATAGAGTAGATCTATAAGATTAGTTTGGGCTGTTTAAAAATAATAATATTAAAGTATTCAGAGCATTTATTCACTCATCAGAAGCATTCATCCTCTGACATTAGTATTTTCCACCACAAGAGGGAGTTTAGGGCAGCAAAATGCACAACTTTCCTGAAGTGGCACACGATTATGCAAGAGCGAGACACTTTGTATTTGCATGTCTCTCCACATGTGGGTCTTCCAGAATTCTGTCAGTGTCTCTGTCCATACTAATAGTGAGAATCAGGGATATGTTGTTCAGAGAGATGTTTAGGTCAGAAGCTGACTGTTTGTGTAAATGTACAGAGTTGTGCTTGCCTTCTCCTTTTCGTTCTGACACTTGTAATAAAGATCTTTTAAAGAGGACAAAGCTCCAGCTGCCTCATCTCCACAGCCTGTCCAGAGTACAGTGTTTAAACTGACAGCGTGGCACACAGCCCAGGGACTCACGCACCCACCCACCGGCCAGGGTTTCCGTCGTGAAAATGCGTCGCCGGACATTTGACCGGCAGCGTTTCAATTTACCGGACATTTGAGAAAATCTCCCTCGACCTCTTGTCTCACCCACTCAGACAAACAAATAGACACACAGGAATACATTACCACCCCCATACACTTCCCTACACTCTATGGTGACACCCTCCCCTTTTCACACACACAAACACAGTGGTGCTTGTACGGTGCCTTCAAAAAGTATTCATACCCCTTGACTTATTCCACGTTTTGTTGTTACAGCCTGAATTCAAAATGGATTAAATGTTTTTTTCTCACCCATCTACACACAATACCCCATAATGACAAAGTGAAAACATGTTTTTAGAAATGTTTGTAAATTTATTGAACATGAAATATCGAATTTACATAAGTATTCACACCCCTGAGTCAATACATGTTACCTTTGGCAGTGATTACAGCTGTGAATCTTTTTGTTTAAGTCTCTAAGAGCTTGGCACACTTGGATTGTAAAATATTTGCACATTTATTATTTTTACAATTCAAACTCTGTCAAGTTGGTTGTTGATCATTGCTAGACAGCCATTTTCATTTCTTGCCATAGATTTTAAAGCTGATTTAAGTCAAAACTGTAACTAGGTCACTCAATAACATTCAATGTCGTCTTGGTAAGCAACTCCAGTGTATATTTTGCCTTGTTTTTTTTAGGTTATGTCCTGCTGAAAGGTGAATTTGTCTCCCAGTGTCTGTTGGAAAGCAGACAACCAGGTTTTCCTCTAGAATTTTGCCTGTGCCTGGCTCTATTACGTTTATTTTTATCCTAAAAAAAAAACTCCCTAGTCCTTACCGATGACAAGCATACCCATAACATGATGCAGCCATCAACCATGCCCGAAAATATGAAGTGGTACTCAGTGTTGTGTTGGATTTTGCCCCAATCCCAAAATGTTTTTGTTGCAGTTTTACTTTAGTGTCTTATTGCAAACAGGATGCATGTTTTGGAATATTTGTATTCTGTACAGGCATCTTTCTTTTCACTCTGTCATGTAGGTTAGTATTGTGAAGTAACTACAATGTTGATCCATCCTCCGTTTTCTCCCATCTCAGCCATTAAAATCTCTAACTGTTTTAAAGTCACCATTGGCCTAAAGGTAAAATCGCTGAGCGGTTTCCTTCCTCACTCCGGTAACTGAGTTAGGAAGGACGTCTGTATCTTTGTAGTTACTGGGTGTATTGATACACCATCCAAAGTATAATTAATAACTTCACCATGTTCAAGGGGATATTCAATGGCTGCTTGTACTATTCTCACCCGTCGACCAATAGGTGCCCTTTGCAAGGCATTGGAAAACCTCCCTAGTTTTTGTGGTTGACTCTGTTTTGAAATTCACTTCTCAACTGAGGGACCTTACAGATAATTGTATGTGTAGGGTACAGAGATGAGGTAGTCATTCAAAAATCATGGTTAACACTATTATTGCATCCATGCCAATTATTATGTGACTTGTTCAGCACATTTGTACTGCTGAAGTTATTTAGGCGTGCTGTAACAAAGGGGTTGCATTAACAAAGGTCCGGTGTGGCTCAGTTGGTAGAGCATAGCGCTTGCAACGCTAGGTCTATTGGGTTCTGAATACTGATTTGACTCCAGGCATTTCAGCTTTTCATTTTTAAGTTGTAAACATTTCTAAAAATGAAATTCCACCTTCACATTATTGAGTTTTGTGTGTAGGTGACACAAGGTCGTTGATTACTCCCCTTGCGTTGGAGCCATGTCATTCTTTGGTTACTAGGCGTAACCCCCATTTCCATTTGCAGTTGCTAGCCAAGCACAAAGTAATGCGTCATCGCTTCATTACTGGAACTATCAGATGGACATCATTTTAAACTAGGTATGTCATCTGGTATCAGAGTCCTATACAGCGGGCTTCAAAAGTATTGGGACAGTGATCCATTTTTTTGGTTGTTTTGACTCTGTACTCCAGCACTTTGGATTTGAAATTGCACTTAAACCTCAGTCATTGTATAGACTGTCAAACTTGTTTTATTTTTTTTACTGAAGTGCAAAAGCCTATAGTGCTCTACACTCCTGTGCATCTAGGTATTAGCTGTTCAGGCATCAAATTACAGTTGGAAAGAGGAGATATAGAACGTTTAATAGACAGACTAAGTTAGTAAAACAATTACTTATAATCATTAGTAAACATATCTGTTTGGGCTTCTTGCTGTTCATTTGCAATTATGTTCCGGCCCGCCGACCATCTGCTCAAGAAAAAATTGGCGCGCGACTCAATCTAGTTGATGAATCCTAACCTTGAGGCATTTACGTAAAATGTTGACTTAGTCATGCATTAATGTAATGGTTGACTATTTTAAGTTCAAATTTGCCTTAAGCGCAATTCAGGGTTCACCCCATTATTTCGGACGCTGAACACTAAAAGTAGGGGTCTGTGTGGAGAAGCCTATGTTAATGTGTAATGATGCAGATGTTGCAACTTTTTTATTTATTTCAAAAATATATATATATTAGATAGAGGCGTGCAATTTATTCAGATTAACAAACTTTTCAATGGCGTGTAGAAACACTGTGCTGTCTTGTCTGGCCTCTTGGCAGTGTGTGGTTCTAGCTGAGTAAACCCTGCTGTGTTCATCTGAAAAGAGAGCTCTCCCTCTTCTTTAAATGAGAACACTTTCTCCCTCCCTAGACCATGTTTTCACATGTTAGATGTGTACCTATGCTAACATTTGAAAGTGCCAGCAAGCTGTAATGCTAGTGATGTAGCTAGCTCTAATCCTAGTAGTGATATTCCCTTGGATCTGCACCATGGCACCTGACCCCCTGTGCGCTTTTGCCGTTTCCAGGGAGACAGAGGAACAGGCTGGAGCCAATGGACACCATCTTCGTCAAGCAAGTGAAGGAGGGAGGCCCTGCCCACGGAGCTGGACTCTGTACAGGTAACAACAGCATGACTCATGTTTCGTGCCACTTATTTTTTGAAAGGGAAGTGGGATACCTAGTCAGTTGCACAAATGAATGCATTTAACCGAAATGTGTCTTCCGCATTTCTCTAAATCAGAGAGGTGTGGGGGGCTGCCTTAATCGACGTCCACATCATCGGCGCCCGGGGAGCAGTTATTGTTGGGGGTTAACTGCCTTGCTCAAGGGGCAGATTTTTCCACCTTGCTGACCTTTCGGTTAGGGGCCCAACGCTTTTAACCGCTAGGCTACCTGCTGCCCCTGATTTGACTACACAATATAGATACATTTCCCTGACGCTTGTGGATTCTCAAGACCACATTCACTTCTATATCAATTGCTTGTTGTCAAAACAAAGGTTTGTCTTGTCATCTAATTTAATTAAAGCCAATCAGAGAATGTGTCACTATATACGCATGCAATGCCACTGTACTCTCGGCTCTGTTGGTTGGCTACATGGCAGGAACGGCAAAGTGGCACAGACTAGGGTTGAATATTTTCCCACAAATGTCCTACAAATGTTCCATCCAAGAATAAATCACTTCCTGGTAACCTGGTATTTCCTGCCAAAACTGGAAGTGTCATTCTAAAACGTATAAATATATCTGGATTTGATTAGAGCTTTGATCAACATGAACATTCAAGCCTGATGCTACCTAAGCCTGATGAGCCATACAAGTAAGGACATTTTATGAGCCCTACATTAAAGCCATTTTATGATCCCAAGCCGTTATCCAATACATAGCCTATGATATAGGCTACCGCACATTACGCACAACAGAAAAACATTGAAGACATTAGATGTCGCTGTGCTCTCTTGGGTAATAAATGAAACAAGCTCCAATAGCCTAATCTTTTTGAATGTGTGGACTGTATTACTGTACTGTATTATATGGATTGGAATTACGGACCTCATTCGAACCATGAAGGTTGGCGAGAACATGCCATGCTGGTGCAGAACATGTGACCTACAAAGTTTCAGTTATATGCTAGTGAATTTGATTTTGAAATATAATATTTTACATTTGTATAATTAGTAGGCTGGCACATATATACAGTGGCAAGAAAAAGTATGTGAACCCTTTGGAATTACCTGGATTTCTGCATAAATTGGTCATCAAATTTGATCTGATCTTCATCTAAGTCACACAATAGACAAACATAGTGTGCTTAAACTAATAACACACTATTGTATTTTTCGTGTCTATATTGAATACATCATTTAACCATTCACAGTGTAGGTTGGAAAAAGTATGTGAACCCCTAGGCTAATGACTTCTCCAAAATCTAATTGGAGTCAGCAAACCTGGAGTCCAATGAGACGAGTTTGGAGATGTTTGT
Source organism: Salvelinus namaycush (assembly GCF_016432855.1). Classification (NCBI taxonomy): domain Eukaryota; kingdom Metazoa; phylum Chordata; class Actinopteri; order Salmoniformes; family Salmonidae; genus Salvelinus; species Salvelinus namaycush. Next base: position 22,308,193 of record NC_052313.1, read on the forward strand.
TAGAGCTGCCTTGCCCTATAAAAAAAACATTCACAAAATTTGAGTTTGCTATTCTCAAGAAGCATTGCCTGATGTGAACCATGCCTCGAACAAAAGAGATCTCAGAAGACCTAAGATTAAGAATTGTTGACTTGCATAAAGCTGGAAAGAGTTACAAAAGTATCTCAAAGACTTGATGTTCATCAGTCCACGGAAAGACACATTTTATATAAATGGAGAAAGTTCAGCACTGTTGCTATTCTCCCTAGGAGTGGCCGTCCTGCAAAGATGACTGCAAGAGCACAACGCAGAATGCTCAATGAGGTTAAGAAGAATCCTTTAGTGTCAGCTAAAGACTTACAGAAATCTCTGGAACATGCTAACATCTCTGTTGACGAGTCTAAGATACGTAAAACACTAAACAAGAATGGTGTTCATGGGAGGACACAACGAAAGAAGCCACTGCTGTCCAAAAAAGATGTTTATCAGCACTACTGGTAAAATATTCTGTGGACAGATGAAACTATAGTTGAGTTGTTTGGAAGGAACACACAACACTATGTGTGGAGAAAAAAAGGTACAGCACACCAACATCAAAACATCATCCCAACTGTAAAGTATGGTGGAGGGAGCATCATGGTTTGGGGCTGCTTAGCTGCTTCAGGGCCTGGACAGCTTGCTATCATCGACAGAAAAAAAAAATCCCAAGTTTATCAAGACCTTTTGCTGGAGAATGTTAGGCTATCTGTCCGCCAATTGAAGCTCAACATAAGTTGGGTAATGCAACAGGACAATGACCCAAAACACAGAAGTAAATCAACAACAGAATGGCTTCTACAGAAGAAAATACGCCTTCTGGAGTGGCCCAGTCAGAGTCCTGACCTCAACCCGATTGAGATGCTATGGCATGACCTCGAGAGCAGTTCACACCAGACAGCCCAAGAATATTGCTGAACTGAAACAGTTTTGTAAAGAGTAATGGTCAAATTCCTCCTGACCGTTGTGCAGGTCTGATCTGCAACTACAGAAAATGTTTGGTTGAGGTTATTGCTGCCAAAGGAGGGTCAACCAGTTATTAAATCCAAAGGTTCACATACTTTTCCCACTCTGCACTGTGAATGTTTACACGCTGTGTTCAATAATGACATGAAAACGTATAACTGTTTGTGTTATTAGTTTAACTAGACAGTGTTTGTCAATTGTTGTGACCTAGATGAAGATCAGATCATTATTATGACCAATTTATTCAGAAATCCAGGTATTTCCAAAGGGTTCACATACTTTTTCTTGCCGCTGTACCTTTCATAATATTTCCCCTAATGTTGTGCCATGTGCGTATTAGTCTACCTCCTCCTTCTCTATTGTTTCTTCATTCCTTCCTTCAACAGGCAAATGAAATGTTTTGTTGTCCTTATCTTCATCATTGTAATGACATGCTTGAATAATATAGGACTAGAATAAGATGCAGACGGCTATCACTTCTCTTCACGAAGATTGGCTGGTTGTGTGTTTCGCCAATCATAATGGGACCCATGTCATCCAAAAAGTTATACTTTTTACTCATCTGTCCATAGAACATTCTTCCAAGAGGTCTCGATGATCATCCAGCTGCTTCCAAGGTGCTTTTTGGCAAACGTCAGTCAACTTTTTGGATGAGACGGGTCCTGTTATGTCTGGCGAAAACCTAACACTGCATTCGACAGTAAGAACCTCATACCAACGGTCAATCATGGTGGTGGTAGTTTGATGGTTTGCTGCCTCAGGACCTGGACAACTTACCTTAATAGAAGAAACCATGAATTCTGCTCTGAATCATAGAATTCTACAGGAGAATGTCGGGTCATCTGTCTGTGAGCTGAAGCTGAAGCGCAGCTGGGTCATGCAGCAAGACAATGATCGAAAACACACAATCAACTCTACATGAAAATGGTAACCAATTTGACATTTTGGAATGGCCTAGGCAAGTCCAGACCTAATCCCAATTGAGATGTTGCGGCAGGACTTGAAAACAAGCAGTTCATGCTTGAAAACCCACAAATGTCGCTGAGTTAAAGCAGTTCTGCATGCAAGAGCCAAAATTCCTCCACAGTGATGTGAGAGGCTGATCAACAACTACAGGAAGCATTTGGTTGCAGTCATTCCAGCTAAAGGTGGCACAACCAGTTGAGTGTAAGGGTGCAATGACTTTTTCACACAGGAATTTGTTAATTAAATACATAAAATAAGTATATATTTTTTTGTTATTTGTTAACTCTGATGTTGGACGATTAGGCCTGGCCCACCGTCGGCGTTCCAATTCACCCCATAGGTGTTCGACGCGGTTGAGGTCAGGGCTCCGTGCAGGCTAGTCAAGTTCTTCCACACCGATCTCGACAAACTATTTCTGTTTGAACCTCACTTTGTGCATGGGGGCATTGTTATGCTGAAACAGGAAAGGGCTTTCCCCGCAAAGTTGAAAGCACAGAGACTTTTAGAATGTCATTGTATGCTGTAGCGTTAAGATTTTCCTTCACTGGAACCTAGCCCGAACCATGAAAAACAGCCCCAGACCATTATTCCTCCACCAAACTTTACAGTTGGCATAGATTATTTTTATGTGCTACGCGATTCAGCACTCGGCAGTCCCGTTCTGTGAGCTTGTGTGGCCTACCACTTCGCAGCTGAGCCGTTGTTGCTCCTAGACGTTTCCACTTCACAATAACAGCACTTACAGTTGACCGGAGCAGCTCTAGCAGGGCAGAAATTTGGCGAACTGACTTGTTGGAAAGGTGGCATCCTATGACGGTGCCACGTTGAAAGTCACTGAGCTCTTCAGTACAGGGCATTCTACTGCCACTGTTTGTCTATGGAGAATGCATGGCTGTTTGCTATATTTTATACACCTGTCAGCAATGGTGTGGCTGAAATAGCCGAATCCACTCATTTGAAGGGGTGTCCACATACTTTTGTGTAGTGTACACTCATTGTGAACTGCCCTCCATACTGAGATGCGCTATCTGTCCACACCCTGAGCATTGATGATTGATCATGCAGATAGCAGAGGGTAGGCTGTGTCCCGTAGAGAAGCCAGATTTAGACATTGCATATAGTTTAACAGTTCTATTTCACGTTGTGCTGTTCATCGGAATTATTTATTATAATTGACTGGTTTCTTGCAGTTATGTATACTGGGAAAAGGGAGTGGGTCTGGGTGGTTGATCTTGGTTCCCGCTATTCAACCCTAGCACAGACACACAGCCTAGCTTTCTCTTTTTACTACTGAATAGCCCCTTTCCTGGGAAAGGAGTGCACTGGTTTTCCCACAATTAGCTCTACTCTGTCCATAACTCCCTCTAATCAGCTTCCTGTAGATCTCCTCTTCAGAAAACTTGAATGAAAAAGCCCGAGTGGCACCCTATTCCTTATAAAGTGCACTACTTTTGACCAGAGCCCTATGGGGGTGCGCTATATAGAGTATAGGGTGCCATTTTAATTTGGGACGTAGGCACCGTGTACAGTAGGGTTGACTAAACACATTTATGCAGTGTCACTATTCCCCTTTGATCCCAACACAGTCTTATCTGTCTGAGGGGAAATGCTACAGTACTGGGAGCTACATCCTTACCCAAGATGAGGGATTATTGGGCACACTGAGCAACACATTTTAAAATTGTCATATGGCGTTGCAACCATCCACTGTCAATGATTGTGTTTTTCGTTTCATATGCTACATGTCCATTGGAGACATTCAATGTGTTTTCAATGTGAATTCTCTTCCCTTCAGGGGACCGGATTGTAAAGGTGAACAGAGAAAGTATCATTGGAAAGACGTACTCCCAAGTGATCGCTTTGATACAGAACAGGTAAGGGACTGCCTGCTTCTCTTATACATCACTCTCATGGAGTTTTACATGAAGAAGGGGGGGTATTTTCAAACAATGCTAATAGGTTGCAGGAAACCTTACCAGGAAGTGCCTTATTAAAGTATTTAAGGCTATGCACATTTCAGAAACCTTGTCTCGTTTCGGTACTATCAAGATTAGATTAAGTGAAAATGAACAGCTTTTTGTTATTCTAATCATTCAAACTAAATATTTTTAAGTGAAACGTAAACCGTTTCCTTCTCTGAAAATTCAAAGGGTGCTATGTGGTGTCACAGAAATGCAATATCTCCAGGCACTTTTTCAAATGTTGCTCTACCCATTTAAAGTTCCTTGGAAATTGGCACACAGACATTGTTGAGCAATCCATGTGCCCATGGCATATATAACTGTCAGTTCCCAATGTTACTAAACTGTTACCCTCCTACTCATGAACATACCTTAAAGCTAAGTCTAAACTATACCAAAAAAAAGTTTAGTTTTTACATGAACTATGTTGATTGTGCACACTACTGCTCCAACTCGCAAGTGGAATCTCTACTACTTTTGTCCCTCTCACAGCGACACCTCGTTGGAACTATGTGTGATGCCAAAAGATGAGGACATTTTGCAGTTGGTAAGTACAATTAATTTAAGACCGTCCTCCTAACTTTGTGCTTGAATATCTTCCTTGATTATTGTTGACTAGAGAATTAAAGTCACTTGTGAAGGTTTCTGGGAATCATGAATTGATTTTGTTTGTGCCTAAAGTGGGATGGGTAGTTACTTTGTACTTTTTCTCAGAAGGTAGTTAGTTGTTCCCATATCCTAGTGCTGGACAGTGTACAGAATAGGGATTGTTAAATGTAATCAGTTAAATGTAATCTACGTAATCCCGAAAGTAATTCTTTATCATGAGGGCCATAAACAATAATTAGTAATGCTGCATACTCCAAGAAAAGTTAATCTCACCTTTCTGGTAAAAATAGTTATACAGTTTAAGTCGGAAATGTACATACACTTAGGTTGGAGTCATTAAAACTAATTAATTTCCACAAACTAATCCACAAATTAATTTCTTGTTAACAAACTATAGTTTTGGCAAGTCAGTTAGGACATCTACTTTGTGCATGATACAAGTCATTTTTCCAACAATTGTTTACAGACTGATTATTTCACTTATAATTCACTGTATCACAATTCCAGTGGGTCAGAAGTTTACATACACTAAGTTGACTGTGCCTTTAAACAGCTTGGGAAATTCCAGAAAATTGTCATGGCTTTAGAAGCTTCTGATAGGCAAATTGACATCATTTGAGTCAATAGGAGGTGTACCTGTGGATTTATTTCAAGGCCTACCTTCAAACTCAGTGCCTCTTTGCTTGACATCATGGGAAAATCAAAAGAAATCAGCCAAGACGCCAGAAAACAAATTGTAGACCTCCACAAGTCTGCTTCATCCTTGGGAGCAAATTCCATACGCCTGAAGGTACCATGGTCATCTGTACAAACAATAGTACGCAAGTATAAACACCACGGGACCACGCAGTTGTCATACCGCTCAGGTAGGAGATGTGTTCTGTCTCTTAAAGATGAACGTACTTTGGTGGGAAAAGTGCAAATCAATCCCAGAACAACAGCAAAGGACCTTGTGAAGATGCTGGAGGAAACGGGTACAAAAGTATCTATATCCACAGTAAAGCGAGTCCTATATCGACATAACCTGAAAGGCCGCTCAGCAAGGAAGAAGCCACTGCTCCAAAACCGCCATAAAAAAGCCAGACTACGGTTTGCAACTGCACATGGGGACAAAGATTGTACTTTTTGGAGAAATGTCCTCTGGTCTGATGATACAAAAATAGAACTGTTTGGCCATAATGACCATCGTTATATTTGGAGGAAAAAGGGGAAGGCTTGCAATCCGAAGAACACCATCCCAACCGTGAAGCACGGGGGTGGCAACATCATGTTGTGGGGGTGCTTTGCTTCAGGATGGACTGGTGCACTTCACAAAATAGATGGCATCATGAGGTTGGAAAATTATGTGGATATATTGAAGCACCATCTCAAGACATCAGTCAGGAAGTTAAAGCTTGGTCGCCAATTTGTCTTCCAAATGGACAATGACACCAAGCATACTTCCAAAGTTGGAGCAAAATGGCTTAAGGACAACAAAGTCAAGGTATAGGAGTGGCCATCACAAGCCCTGACCTCAATCTTATAGAAAATTGGTGGGCAGAACTGAAAAACGTTTGACTCAAGTTAAACAATTTAAAAGCAATGCACCAAATTCTAATTGAGTGTATGTAAACTTCTGACCCTCTGGGAATGTGATGAAAGAAATAAAAGCTGAAATATATCATTCTCTCTACTATTATTCTGACATTTCACATTCTTAAAATAAAGTGGTGATACTAACTGACCTAAGATGGAATTTTTACTAGGATAAAATTTCAGGAATTGTGAAACTGACTTTAAATGTGTTTGGCTACGGTGTGTGTAAACTTCTGACTTCAACTGTAATTGCTAATGTGTAGTCACTTGTGATGACACAAGCTCAGGGACACAGTACAAATATGTTGAAAATATTAAATACTTTGACATATTTCATATTCAACAAAGCTATATGAACTAGGCTTGAAATTACTTATATGCTTTCTAAATATAGTATAGTCAAAATTTTAAACTAAGATTTCACCTTCCTTAACTGTAAAATATATATTTGTGTGTTTAGTGTTAGAGAAAATGTGCATACTTTTTAAAGGTCTCTCTTGATCAAAATGTCTGCCTCCATCACTTTGAACGTCTCACAGAGCTCTAGCTTGGCTTCCTGAACTCGTTAGGAACTCACCTTTAATCTCATTGGTGTTTTTTTGTTTAAAATCTGAATGATTTTTTGATGAATGGCTATTTATAAAAAATAAAAATAAACTTGTACCCCTTTTTCTCCAAATTTCATGGTTTCCAATTGGTAGTTAGTCTTGTCTCGTTGCTGCAACTCCCGTACAGACTTGTGAGTGGAAGGTCGAGAGCCAATGCATCCACCGAAACACGACCCAACCAAGCCGCACTGCTTCTTGACACAATGCCCGCTTAACTCGGAAGCCAGCCACACCAATGTGTCAGAGGAAACGCTGTACACCTGGTGACCGTGTCAGCGTGCATGCGCCTGGCCCGCCACAGGAGTCACTAGAGTGATATGGGACAAGGACATCCCTGCCGGCCAAACCCTCCCCTAACCCGGACGACGCTGGACCAATTGTGCTCTTCCCCATGGGTTTCCCGGTCGCGGCCGGCTGCCACAGTGCCTGGATTCAAACCAGGATCTCTAGCAACTGCGATGCAGTGCCTTAGACCACTGCCCCACTCGGGATGCTATAAATCAATCTCAGAATGTGCTACAGTGGTATATGAAGTAAGGATTGCAGGCTTGTGCTTTGTCAGTGGCTATGACGTAGGGTTTAGGCAGGAGTTGATGGACAGTCGGAAGGGCGAATTAAATGGTAGGGGGACATCCCAGCTTCAAGTGGTTTCAGATTTCATAACCTACAGATTTCATAACCTTTTCATAGTCACACAGGCTCAGAAAATATAGTACTGTGTCCGTGGGAACCAGGGCTATTGCTCAAGCCATTCCAATCTACGGTGTTCACAGATCGATTTGAAAATAAGTGACAATGTCCTGTACCAGAACCCCCTAAACAGGACGTTAGATCTAAGAGAAATGTAGCATCATATAATATTCACTCCCATAATACTACTGTCCCCTTTGGGTTAACGGCACTCAGAGAATTTCCTCCCCATAAATAGACACCACGCACTGGGCTCTCTGTGCAGGGCTTAGCATCCAGCAGACTCCCTGCCATGGACAGAGGGAAGAGAAGTCATCATTTTTGGCTGGATTTCTGTATAAGCACTTTGTAACTGCTGCTGCTGATGTAAAAAGGGCTATATAAATACATTTGATTGATTTGATCGTTCACTCAGTACTGTTTTGAACATTAAGGTTTTCATGCACTGTCCCTCAGGTTAGCTCAAACTCCAGTCCATTTCTCATGGATCACTGACCAGCGGTGGACTGTTGACAGTAGGTGAAGAGTATTGGCTGTGGGCTTGAAAGTGTGTTTGTGTGTGCGTAGGAAAAGGGCTGAGTAGTAGTGGCCCAGATGGAAAGAACTGCGGAGTGAAAGTGAAGGATGAGCCAAGTAGTGTGGAACGAAAGAGTTATAGAAAAGAGAGAAAGAGGACAGAGAGCTTTAAGGACCAGAGGACGAGAGCCTCTGTGGTGCCAGCCTGCCAGGGCCCCTCGTTCCACCTACCCATATTCCTGCCCGGCTCAGTGATCTGCACAGCAAACCAACGCCACCCGTCAGGGTCCAGAGCCCAGCAGACGATAACGCTATGCCAGACCACACCACCCTACAACCACAGTCACATCCTGTTATTCACTTCCACTGGTTCTCTCATCTGGAGTAAGGAACTGAACCGACTCCAGCCCCTAGTGTGATGCTAAATTCCACGCATAGCTAGATGGCTTGGCCACAGCTTGCCAAAGCCACACAAACATCTTTTGACATTTAGGAATGTGTCGGAGCACTGTTGAAGCCTGAGGTTATTCTCAGTAAATAAAACGAGCAATACACAGCAATTAGTGTTAGAAATGTATTTGTGATCTGGAAGGTGGTTGGTTATACCTCAGCAAGATTGCAATTGCAATTCTAAGGGGGGGGGTTAACTTAACCAAATAGGGTAATTTGACTTTTAATACATTTTCAGAGTTTTTTGATTTACTGTTTAAATAAAGCTTGAAAAAGTCTGATTTTATGTGTTTTCATTTCAGGCTGTAAGGCAACAAAAGATGAACATTTTGAAAGGGGGTGGTGACTTTCTTATAACCACTGTAAGAGAGGGATACCGAGGTAGAGGCAGCTAGTGAACAGCAGCAGCGGTAGGCAGTTAGATTACCCCTGGCTTATGACTACTATCAGGCAGTGTTTGTGAGAGGAGGCAGTTATGTGGGTGAGAGGCAGCCCTCAGGTGGCAGAGGGACAAGCAGGTGGCAGCGCAAACGTGACTGTGACTTTCCTCCTATCCGTTCCTGCTCCCGTCGTCTTTTTTCACTGCTCTTCTCTTGCCCTCTGCCTTTCTGTGGTGCATTCACACAGCGACCGTAGCCATGACAGCTCCAGCCTCTGTTTCTCTATTGCACATCTTTACTCCTCTTTCTCCCCTCTCCTTCTTCTCTCCTCTTGTCTGCCTCTAACCTGTCGGCTGGCAGTTTTCCAGGGATATCACTGCTCTGGTAAGAAGGGAAACTTACTAACTCCTTGTTTTTCTTTCTTGTATGTCATTTCTTCCCATGTGTGAATGTGGTTTCAGACCTTTTTTTAAGCTGGTATCAACAGTGTAATGATTGTCAATAAGTGTAATGTTTTTGTGCCTTCCCTTAGCTAAAACCGTGTCATCTCTACCTAATTTTGTATTGTCTCCATAGAACCTTGTGCCTTTTTTAATTGTTATACTGTATTTCTAAGTGTGTTTTTGAGCTGGGGTTCTCAAAGTGGGGTCTGTGGCCAGATGTCAAAATATAAAAGCAATATTTAATTTGTATTAATGATTATTACTAACAACAGATTAAACACATTTTGGCTAATTGATCCGTGGAATAAGTTTAGAGGGTGTAATATTATTTACCTGCAATTTATGTTCTTAACCCTGGGCAACATGGGCCTAGGAGGCTCACAGGGATATTGCTATCAACAGTACTATCAACCAATTATTTTTTTTCAACTCAATACTTTTTGTATTCCCCCTAGTTATTTTGTTTACATAGATGCGCTGTCATTTTAACTCTAAAACTGCAAAGTTCTCACTCTGCCTCATGGAAAAATAACAACTAAAAAACTCTCTTCCACGTGACAAAATCTGTAGAATTGCAATTAGCTTAAACTGCAACGTGTTCTCTTCGATGCCAAGAGGCAGGCCTTTAAAATGTTCTTCCCAGGGCCCGAGACTTGGTTCGTCCGGCCATGCGCTGCCGAAGTCATAGTAAAACTCCTTGTGTGCTATTTTTATCTCACTCGAGTTGTGCTCTGATTATGGGGGGGGTCTTTTCTATTACAAAAGGGGTATCCGGACACACAGTTGGAGAACCCCTGTTTTAGAGCATGCTAAATATTGACAGGGAAGGGGTTGTCGTTTCCCCATTCAAATTCCTATGTCTCCCGCTCTCTGCTCACATCAGAGAGAGAGAAGCTTGTAAGTTAAGCTCTGAGTCAGTAATAAAATAAAATATGCCATTTATCAGACACTTTTATCCAAAGCAACTTAGTCATGCATGCATGCATACATTTTAAGTATGAGTGGTCCCAGGAATCAAACCCACTATCCTGGCGTAGCAAGCGCCAAAGCGCCTTGATCTACCAGCTGAGCTACAGATGACCAGTACATTTTTTTGACAACATCACTTGACTTATGCAAATCTGGAGTTAGGGGCGGGGGCAGCAGACATGCTGGAGTCACTGTATAAATGTAACCCGACACCACAGATAGAGCACTCATCGATTTTTAAAGTCCAGCTCTTGCTTTCCCTTCAGTGAATTCTCACACTACAAGGATGGGGAGATACATTAAATACCTGAGTCAATACACATCTCTGAACTGAGGACTTTTAGTAGATTGTAATCCAGCTCTTACCAGGCTTTATTCTGGGTCCTGGTGTCGGGCTTGCTTTTTATCCTCTCACTCTCCCATTTTTCGCTCTCTCCTGGACACATCTGTTGTTTTTTCCAGCGCTTTCCATTGGAAGAGGTCATCTGACCCAAACACACACTCCCAGTGTCTCTTCAGGATTCAGACTCCGCCGGGGTGGGGAAGGGCTGGTTGTCGACTTTGGCCAAGAGCAATACTGTGTTATCTTTTAGTCAAATGTCTTTGATGGTTTTTATAACATGTACATACAGTATGTGTGTTCAATTTTTTTATCTGTCATTTACTGTGTACTGAAATGTATCATCCTTACAAAATAATTTTGAGGAGTATATGGGTCATGTTTCTCTTTGTCATTCATCATATGCTTTTTTTTCTGTTCATTGTGCTGTAGCGTAGCTGTTTCTTTATGAGCATAGCGGAAAACTTAAGCAGTACCCAGAGGATCGCTTCAGTTTGGTGCAATGGCACACTACAAAGGTTTTATGTGACCTATTTTTGTCCTATACAGTTGAAGAGACATAATGTCCCATAATCTCTTGCAGGCCTATTCCCAAGATGCATACCTCAAAGGGAACGAGGCATACAGCGGAAACGCCCTACACATCCCGGAGCCTCCTCCCATATGCTACCCGAGGATAGAGCCTAAAGCCCCAGGGATGGCCCAGGCCTTGGACCTATCCCCCTCCACAGAGGCCTCCCGGAGCGGCAGGCCGGCCCAGGCAGGGGCAGGGAGACAGGGTACCTCCACAGCAGGCCACACAGACATGGGCTACCGGTTGGAGATCCCTGTCCCCCCTTCTCCTCCTCCGCAGTCCCCTAAAACCCAGACGGTGGTTTGTGTGTGCAACGAGAGTGTGAGGACAGTGGTGGTGCCGCCTGACCCAGTAGCGGATCGGGGGCCCCGTTGTGTGTCTCGGGCTGGCCCCAGCCATAGGACCGACGAGAACCGTTTCGGAAGTCCCCTGGGCTTCTCAACCAGGCCTAGAATCCTCGTGACCCCTGGCCCCCCTGGAGGGTCACAGCTACAATATACCCCCATCCCCACCCGGCCCACAGAGTCCTCAGTCTTCTCCCCCTCTGGCTCTAGGCCTTCCCCAATCTACCCCGACAAACACCACCTCACCCCTTCCCCGCGAACCACAGTGGCCGACACCTTACCCTCCCCCACCACGCCCAACCACTACATCCCCTCACCCTCCTCCCCTGCCACGTCCACCTCCCCTCACCAGAACATCGACTGGCGCAACTACACCACCTACAAGGACTACATCGACGCCAAGCGGCTGCACACCTATGGCTGCCGCACCATCCAGGAGCGTCTAGACAGCCTGCGGGCGGCAGCCAACCCCAACGCCGCTTACGCACTGCAGCCTGGCCCTCCCAGTGCCAGCGCCTCCTCCCAAGGCCTGGGGGGGTCCCAGATTAGACCCAGGAGCACGTCCCACGATCGAGGATCCTACCAGGGGGCCACTGTGGCTCCACTGCGCAGTGCCTCCCAGGAGAGGCTAGGTGGGGGAGGGCCTGAGAGGACAGCCATGCCCAGGGACTGGCCCCGGAGTGCCTCCCAGGATACCCTACCCTCCTCAGCCCTCATGGGAGTGGCCAAGCCCCGGGCACGCTCCTGCGACTACCTGGGCCGGCAGGGCGAGCCAGCGGCAATGGTATCTACAGAGAGGGGAGTGGGAGGGTACAGCAGGGCAGAGCTGGAGGATAGCCTGCTACTATACAGGGGTGAGGAGGCCAGAACCAGCAGACACGGGGCAGTGCTGAAACAACTACCCCAGCCTCACAGGACCAGCCTTACAGGCATGCCCATCGCTGCCCCTATGTTCACTAAAGGTACGACGGAGCCGTTGCTCCCCTCTAGGACAGACAGCCTTGCACAGACAGCCCTCACTAGGCCCTCGCGGTTGCCTGTTAAAAACTCCACCTCGGATCCATCGCCACTCTCCTTACCTTCTACCCGGGGCCCCGGTAACAGCAGTGCTATGGACCTGCTCAAAGACCAAAGAGCCGTGGTAGTGGGTAACCACCTGGGTTACTCTTCCTCGCCCCTGCAGCAGCTACAGCTCCGGGGGCGGGCAGACAGCCTGAGGGAGGAGAGCGGGAGGGATGTGGGCCTGGGTGCCAGGTCCTCCTCCTGCTCCGGCCCCTCCAAAGTCCCTGTTCAGAGACAGCAGGCCATCTCCTCCTCTACCTCCACTTCCTCCTCCACTGTTAACAGTACTGTGACCCTCAGGTCAAAGGTCCCCGCCCTGGTGCGGACTAGCGGGAGGCCGTTGGAGGGCGTAGAAGGGCCGGATGCCACAGTGGTGGTCCTGAGAAGGGATAAGAACTCGGGACCCCAGCCCATCCGCCACCCCTCCTACATCCTGGCTGTAAACGACACCGACTTGGAGACTCCAATGGAGGTGGGGACTCTAGCAGCTAAGAGGGGATCGGGGGGCTGGTTATCCAACGACGTTCAGCGAGACGTGACCATGAGAAGGCTGGGAGAGCAGCACAAGGCCTCGTGCGCCAGCAACCTGGACGACTCGCTCGACTCCATCCCCTTCATCGGTAAGGAACACGTTTCTGTTCTCACTCTCTCGACTCCTTTATTACCATAGCAACTCCTTACATAGAGAGAAAGTCCTGGGAAGGGGTGTGTGTCAAGCATCAACTTTAATTAGGTAACACATTTATAACACACTGTAACTCTTAGTATCAGGAGTTCCTGTTGCTCTGGTTTCGGCTTGCTTGAGGAGAGTGAGGGAGAATGTGTTTTGTGTGGGCGTGTGTAGACTGATTCGCTTAATGTGCCTGGTAGAGCATGTAATATCTCTTGGGTGGGGAGGTTATACAAGGGTTTTGATGTTATCAGTTTCTGCCCCCAAGTCTTAGCAGGTGGAAATTGTCATGCAGTAAAAGTCCTAATGCTCAGACTAGCTGCTGTCAGAGATGTCCTCAACATCACTCAAGCAGGTTAATGTTTGTCATGAATCTTGCCCTGGAGGCAGAACTGAGCATTTTGTTCTAGATAGGCCAGCTGCAAAGTCAAAATTTGGCTATAATATTTAGAAAAAATTTATGAAAACAACAATGAGCTTTTTTGTCCCTAAGGTTAGGCATTAGGGTTAGCAGTGTGGTTAGGGTTAAGTTAAAAATAATATTGAATGACTTTGTGGCTGTGCCAGTTAGTGACTACTCTGCAGAACTGCCTCCATGCCAAAAGATGCCAACCTGCATCTCTCAATGTCAACATAGCTAATATGGTGTGTTGTCAGTTATCGCTCTAGTGCAACTTCTTTACGCTGTAAAAATGGTTTCCTTGGTGCTATACAGTGAAAGAGTTTGGATAGAGTATATCACCAATGTACGTATTGATAGATGCAGTTGGGCTATAATAGCTTTTGGTGGCAGGGGTTAATTGGCTGTTTGAACAGAGCTGGATTTGTTGTTGAGGTATGTCGTAATGCTTGGTCAGGGCAGGACAAGTCTATCTGAAATGGGGAAATTGAATAACGTGCATTCCATTTTTATTTTGATATTATTAGTATTGATATTTCATTTTGCAGATATGTTGAAGGTGTCAGTCAGCTAGGTATATCCCCGTGTTAAGTTCTATGCCTTAACAAAACATCTAACAAAAGAAGAGAGTACATTCATCGTTGCCAGTATGCGGCTATACACCAATAGCAACAAATACCCTGTCTTCATTTTAAAAAGTAGCCGTTACTCAGTTCAACAATTACCATTCAAACCAACTGTCCAACATCTGCTGTGCATTGTATGTCTGGCAGATTAGTAATTCTGTACTGAGAACAAGATAGAACATGGTTCTGTACAAGCAAATGTCCCGTTCCTGCTTGTGTTTTCCTAGAGCAAATGTGTTTGAAATGCATTGCGCTGATGTTAGGAGTCTCTTAAGCGTTCGCGATTAGGACTGCACTTTTCAGCTGTCAGATCGGAATGGAACTCTTAATTTATCTGTTGTTTTTTTGGTAGACTTATTATCATGTATTTGATGGTGTTGTTTTTTTAAGCTAGATTTGATGTGCTCTGGGTTTACGTGCCAATAGTTTTAATAGTTTCATTGACATGACATGAGCCATCATCCACCAATCAGGGCACCTTTTACTCAGACACCAGTGGCCTGGAGTCCACATGGGTTAATAATATCATCTTACACACACACACCCCTTTACATACTCTCTCCCACACACACCTACACACAATCAAACACTCACAGCGCCTCATAAGCTTCAGTCTGCCTCATGCATAAATCAGCAGCCTACCTGTGTAGTGGTCGCATGCTATATTTAAGCAACAAGGCCCGTGGTATATGGTCAATATACCACGGCGAAAGGCTGTTCTTATGCACAACGCAATGCAGAGTGCCTGGATACAGCCCTTAGCCGTGGTATATTGGCCATGTACCACAAACCCCCGAGGTGCCTTGTTGCTATTATAAACTGGTTGCCAACGTAATTATAGCAGTAAAAAGAAATGTTTTGTCATACCCGTGGTCTGATATACCATGGCTTTGAGCCAATCAGCCTTCAAGGCTCGAACCACCCAGTTTATAATGTATAGTATTAGCTGAGCAACAATGTTTGCGCCATCACTCACAGCTGTAATGCTCTGTTTTGGGTAGTCTTACATTTCGACAGCTGTTCCATTTTAAACTTGATGGCTTGAACTGACAACGCGAGGCGTTTCAAGTACATGTGTCGAACAACGCTGTTTGTTGCTGTTTTCACAAACACATGAAATAAGGAACATCTGTCCCGATTTGGCAGCCGTATCATGGGAACGATCTGTGAGGTTCTGTTGGGGAATTTCACTGTAACAATCTTTGCAGCCGAAGAAACAGGTCAGATGTTTCATGTTAATGTGCGCTATTAAATGTGAAATGTTTTGCTTCGGCACACATAGGAATGTAAGCTTTCGCATTACTCAGGTCTATGTTTTATTTTCCTTCTAATAAAATATTTGGCTGACATATTGGCTGATTGTACTCTGGTTTGGGTTGAACCAGTTAACAAAGAGTTATACAAGAATATTATACGGATGATACAGATACATCTGTGAAGCACTTTGTTTTTGACGGCAGGTAGCCTAGGGGTTAAGAGCATTGGGCCAGTAACGAAAAGGTCTCTGGTTCGAATCCCCGCACCAACTAAGTGAAAAAATCTGTCTGTGCCCTTGAGCAAGGCTCTTAACCCTATATCTGCCTTAAGTCGCTCTTGATAAGAACGTCTGCTAAATTATGTAAATGCATTATAATGAAATGCTTTTGGTAGTGATACATTTCTGTGTGCCCTGCTAGTATTCATGGCACGCTCCTTATCATTGCCAGACACTTCCATCCTGTACCTTGCGTCACCTGCTGCCTGGGACAGTTTGGCAAAGGCAGGGTTTACTCACTGTACTCGGTAACGTTATGACTTGCCTGGGTGTAGCCTGCACCTTGGTTATATCTGCTTACCTGATCAGACTGACAACGGTGATGAAACGGCAGCTCACTTTCCCTTCCTGTGTGTTTGTTGATTGTGGCAGGTGTGGACTGGGTTATCTCTAGTGGCCATGCTGGCTCCATGAATAAGCCTGGCTGTCTCTGAATGTGTCATGTTCTCTCATAACCAGACTTTGTGTGTTTAGCTGTGTATGCCTATATTTCACCATGGCATTTGTGTTTTATTGCAGTCTGTAAATTAGCCTCAAACAGAGATAGCATAGACTGGTTCAGAATGAGTTTCACTCAGTCCTGAACGCAGATGCTTGACTGTCTTTGTGCCACAGTAGACTTAATTAGAGTGATGTTAAGTATCAGACAGCCTACTTTTACCGGGATTTATAATTTATCTATTTTCATTCAATGTTTTTTGGGGAGTAGAACAGGAATAGTGTCTACCCTTGTTTAACTTTGGTTTTCCTCACTTCGTTTCCAGATGAGCCGTCCAGTCCAAGTATTGATCATGACACCAGTCACATTCCCGCTTCAGCTGTGATATCTGTTACTCCAATCGTCACCACCATCCCACCCAGCCCTACCTCTCCATCTCCTCTTATTCGACGACAGCGGTCACATGACCACGGTAAGGTTACCCCCTTTTTTAACTAACTGTGCAGGTACTGGCAGCAATGAAATGCACGCTTTAAGAATAGTGTGTTAGAATGAGTTGATGGCTGAATTTGAATACTTGATCCACAAACAAGCTTGGGACACTTACAGCCTTGAGCTAGGACATTCCTATTAAAAGTTTGTTCTTTGGCTTATTTCTTGTTTGATAATCATTTGGCTTTTATTTTTAAAGATTCTCTTCGACTCACAACTATTGAATCGGATTCTGGTACCAAAACGGAGCGGTCCAAATCCTACGATGAGGGTCTGGATAACTACAGGGAAGGGTGAGTGTAATTTGGTCTAAAACGGTGGGCCAGTGCAATGTTATGTATAGTCTACACCCCCTTTGTAACACTGTAACATTGTGAAGAAAATAAAGGGGGATTCAAATTGATTTAAAAAAAAAAAAAAAAAATGTAATAGTCAATGATCTACACAAAACACTCTGTCAGTGCAAGAAGAATTCTAACATTTTGTAAAGATGAATGAAAAATAAAACCCTAATATACCATGATTAGATAAGTATTCAACCACCTGAGTCAATACATGTTAGAATCACCTTTGGCAGCGAATACAGCTGTGAGTCTTCTTGGGTAACTCTCATAAGAGCTTTGCACACCTGTATTGTGCAATATTTGCCCGTTTATTATTTTCAAAAAATTTCTGTCGAGGTGTTGGGAATCATGACTAGACAGTTATATTCAAGTCTTGCTGTAGAATTTCAAGCAGATTTAAGTCAAAATTGTAACTTGGCCACTCAGGAACATTCACTGTCTTGGTAAGCAAAATTTGAGTGAGCATGCAATTGGCATGCTGACTGCAGGAATGTTCACCAGAGCTGTTGCCCGAGAATTTAATGTTAATTTCTCCACTATAAGCCGCATCTGTCGTTACAGAGAATTTGGTAGTACATCCAACTGGCCTCACAACCGTAGACCATGTGTATGGGGTTGTGTGGGCGAGCAGTTTGCTTATGTCAACGTTGTGAACAGAGTGCCCCATGGTGGCGGTGGGGTTATGGTATTGGCGGGCATAAGCTATGGACAATGAACACAATTTAATTTTATTGATGGCAATTTGAATGCACAGAGATACCGTGATGAGATCCTGAGGCCTTTGTCGTACCATTCATCCACCGCCTCACCTCATGTTTCAGCATGATAATACACGGCCCCATGTCGCAAGGATCTGTACACAATTCCTGGAAGCTGAAAATGGCCTGCATACTCACCACATATGTCAACCATTGAGCATCCAGGATGCTCTGGATCGACGTGTACGACAGCGTGTTCCAGTTCCCACCCCAATATCCAGAAACTTCGCACAGCCAATGAAAAGGAGTGGGACTACATTCCACAGGCCACAATCAACAGCCTGGTCAAGTCTATGTGAAGGAGATGTTGCGCTGCATGAGGCAAATGGTGGTCACACCAGATACTGGCTGGTTTTCTGATCCACGCCCCTACCTTTCTTTTAAGGTATTTGTGACCAACAGATGCATATCTGTATTTTCAGTCATGTGAAATCCATAGATTAGGGCCTAATGAATTTATTTCCTTATATGAACTGTAACTCAGTAAAATCTTTCAAATATAACTTATGTGATTTGTTAAGCCGAAATGTACTTCTGAACAAACGTAGGCTTGCCTAAACAAAGGGGGTGAATAGTTATGCAACGACTATATTTTAGTTATAAAAAATGAAATAATTTGGAGAAAGAAATTGTCATTTTCTTTTCACTATGACGCCATGGAGTATTTTGTGTAGGTCAATGACAAAAAATAGCAATTAAATCTATTTCAATCCCACTTTGAACGCAACAAAATGTGAAGGGGGTGTATAATTTCTATAGGCACTGTACATTTTAGTCATTTTCGTTAGACTAACTTGTGATTTAATCTTTCTATTTTCATATTTCTATGTTCCTTGTAGGAGGCAAATACCTGGTCTAAAGGGCCTTAGGAAGGTGAGTCCAACCTCAACACAGTAATATCAATATTAGGTTACATTTGGATAGTCCAGATTTTCCATTAGTATGACCTTCTGTAGAGCATCTACAATCAACAACTGCTTGCTAAGGATACACTTGGGTTAAGGGTTAGGGTTAGGGTTGGAGCTAGGGTTAGTAGATAGTTAGTTGAAATGTTACTGATAGTACATCTGTAGATGCTCTACAGACTATCCAGATAAAGTATTACCCAATATCAGCCCACATAACAACAAACTGTAATAGGGAGTATGGACAAACCCTCTGGTCACTTTCCACAGAAATGATGTGCCTACTGGCTATCAGACTCGACTGCATCATTATAGTTTGTTTTACCTGCATATCCTGCCCAGAGGTTCACAGCCTGAAGATAAGAGTCACTCCTCTGAACCGCTAGCATTGATGTTAGTCAGTAGCGGTTATAAAATGGATAATGAGTGAGACTATAAAACCAAATGAGGTCTAAAGACCCAGCCTGGATGCCAACCTTGCTATTTCTGTCTGTCTGCTCACTGGAATGGAGCATAATGTCTGATTCTGGGGCCGTATAATAAAAGTCAGGCAAGGGTCATCCAATCAGCGAACTGTTCATTGGAGGGACTCCACATGATCCGTCCTCATTATCCAGCTTGCTGACTGGCCCCAGAGGCAGACTGACTGGCCCCAGAGGCAGACTGACTGGCCCCAGAGGCAGACTGACTGGCCCCAGAGGCAGACTGACTGGCCCCAGAGGCAGACTGACTGGCCCCAGAGGCAGACTGACTGGCCCCAGAGGCAGACTGACTGGCCCCAGAGGCAGACTGACTGGCCCCAGAGGCAGACTGACTGGCCCCAGAGGCAGACTGACTGGCCCCAGAGGCAGACTGACTGGCCCCAGAGGCAGACTGACTGGCCCCAGAGGCAGACTGACTGGCCCCAGAGGCAGACTGACTGGCCCCAGAGGCAGACTGACTGGCAGCTTACGAAGCCAAGCACTGTACACCATGTTGCAGTATTGTGTATGTATGAGATTGTAGAGGTAACTCGTGTGTTTGTTGTGTTAAAGGCGACGGTGGACAGGTCTTCAGAAGATTCCGGATCCAGGAGAGATTCCTCATCAGATATCTTCAGTGATGCTTCCAAGGAGGGCGTGCTCCACTTCCGACAGATCAACACGGACAAGAGCAAGGTGTGTGTACAGTGCTATCCACACTCCACACACAAAGGGGGTCAAGGCAGTCAGTTATATCACCTGTGACATGGTTTAGAAAGAGTGGTGGATAATCCTGTTCCTCTGGTAGATATTTAGTACAGTAATGTTGGTTTCTGTGTGCATTGCACTTGTCAGACCAGTTTGGCTTTGACCTAAATGTGTTTGAGATTCCTGACTCTGTCATGTCTGCCTTGATGAAATGACTCCCCCCTCTAATGGGTTACACTGGACATGATGGCAGCTCATACTTTCTTGGAGAACCATTTTAGATGAGATGCATCAAGGATGTGGAGATACTTAATGTGCAATGCCAGTGTCAAATTATAAGAGAGGACGATGTCTTTCTCAGTGCCTGTCTACCTCACTGCTGTTTTATGTGTCTGACATATATTTCTCATACTTGTCATTAAGTAATATCATTGTTTGTGCCTCTCCTCTCTCTCTGCAGCGTGTTGGTGGGGGAATGCGCCCCTGGAAACAGATGTACGCAGTGCTGCGAGGCCCCTTCCTCTGCCTATATAAGGACAAAAAGGAGGGACAGGCTCATGCCAACTCCCAGGTGGAGGATGAACCGCAGCCAATCAGCATCAAGGCCTGTCTGATTGACATCTCCTACAGCGACACGAAACGCAAGAACGTGCTGCGGCTGACCACGTCGGACTGTGAGTACCTGTTCCAGGCAGAGGACAGAGAAGATATGCTGGCCTGGATCAGAGTCATACAGGAGAACAGCAACCTGGACGAGGAGGTGAGACACACACACACACACCATACAGGAGATTAATTCCTATCAAGTTCTCCAGGATTGACAGAAATTTGTGGCAAAGTGAAATCAAACCCTTTCTGTGTTGGTAGAAAACACAAGGTCAACCTCATGGATGGCCAATACTTCATTAATTACACAAATGTAGATCAAGTATACTTTGTCACTAACCCTCCCTTGATAAGAATCAGCTAACAGTGATTGGCTACAGGTCCTAGGTCACATAATACACACACATGACCCCTCCCTGGTCTACCTTAAAATAGGCTAACTTTACCACAGGACTTACCTCCCCTCTATTAGAAACCGAAGGTCTTCTTTCCCCTCCATTTAAGACCACTGTGGTACTATTGTATATTTCTTTGGCTTTACCTATGCCAACTGATAGCAGTGGGTTATGCAAAGGGGAGGGGAGTCATATTGCATCTGATGAGTTAACATTGTCTGCTGTCTTTTTCTTCTGCCTTTTTTCTTGTTTTAGAACGCAGCCTTTACCAGCCGTGACCTCATCAGCCGAAAGATCAAGGAGTACAACACCTTGATGAGGTAAGCAGGGCGGACCACAGAGAGAGAGGAAGTCTCTGCAGTACAGAGGGAGATTGAGACCTGTGTAGACGGCTCCTATTGGACGTCAGACATCAAAACGTTTTGTGTGTGTTTGTGTATGACCCAGCCCGACAGGCAGTAAGAACGAACCGTCGCCCAAACCGTCACGCCAGTCGCTGAGCATCAGACAGACGCTAATGGGAGGGAAGGGGGAGACCAAATCTCTAAGTCCACACTTACCCAAAGCAGAGCAGGAGAGGAAAAACATGCACAAAGGTAAGAGCCAGAGGATTAAAATGTTCGCTTAGCTCTCAACTCATTTACTTGAGTATTGTGAATGTTTGATTTGATTTTGAGAATGGCTTTGAATATTCCATTGCTTTTTGCTCCATATATACTGTACAGTGTGTGTGTGTCTGTTGGTGCTCGTGAGACTCTCCTCATGTTTCGTGTGTTAACCCTTCAGACGACACCAGTCCACCCAAGGACAAGGGGACGTGGAGGAAAGGTATCCCAGGGCTGATGAGGAAGCCCTTTGAGAGGAAGCCTTCTCCAGGCATCACTTTCGGGGTGAGGCTGGACGACTGCCCCCCAGCTGTCACCAACAGGGTGAGATTCAACTCACACCTACACTACGTATTCTCTCCATCTCCTCTTTTTGTTAATTGTTTCATTCATGTTTATTGGAATGGTTCATAAGAAAGTTCCTTCTCAACACTGTCACACACCTTTCTGAGAGTGATGCAATGATAATTGATGAGTCCATGTTGTGTGTGTGTGTGGCATAGTTTGTTCCCCTCATCGTGGAGGTGTGCTGTAACCTAGTGGAGGAGAGAGGGCTGGAGTACACAGGGATCTACAGAGTCCCAGGGAACAACGCAGCCATCTCCAACATGCAGGAGGAGCTCAACAACAAAGGCATGAACGACATCGACATCCAGGATGACGTGAGTGACTCAACCCAGCACATGCCACTTTCACTCCCTCTCTCCAGTTGTCTTTGGCCCATCCTCTTTCTTTATGTAGGCTCTCTCTTTTTGTCACTCCTCTCTTCCCTCAGCTTTTCCATGGTCTTTTCTTATCTCGTCTAAAGTCACTTTCTTTTTTTTACCTGCCTTTAACAGAAATGGAGGGATCTGAATGTGATCAGCAGTTTACTTAAATCCTTTTTCCGGAAACTTCCAGAGCCTCTGTTCACCAACGGTAAGAATATTCAAGGAGTCCCACCAATAGACTATTAGGAACAGCCTTCCATTAAGGGAGTGTTTCCAAAACTTGGTCCTGGGGACCCCAAGTGGTGCACGTTTAGTTTTTTGCCCTATCATTACACAGCTGATTCAAATAATGAACTCATCAAGCTTTGATTATTTGAATCAGCTGTGTAGTGCACCCCTTGGGGTCCCCAGGACCGATTAAGGGGTCACTATGCCACCTAGTGACTGAGTGTGAAACCTACACTTAATTACATTCTGTTTAGTGTTCACTTTCATAACACCAAGACCCTTTGTAGTCTTCTGTAAAAACCAATGTCCGTTTCATTTGTGCCCTGTAGAGAAGTATGCGGACTTCATAGAGGCCAACAGGACAGTGGACCCAGTGGAAAGACTGAAATTGTTGAAGAAGATGGTGGGTTCATGTGACATTCATTGTGAACTTAACTGACATTATTGCATGGTGACTTATACTCAACCTACTTCTCACTGCAGCTTCACGAGTTGCCAGATCATCACTATGAGACCCTCAAGTTCCTCTCGGCTCATCTGAAAACAGTGGCTGACAACTCTGATAAAAATAAGGTATTGTAAATTTCCATCTTGAATAGTGGCTGGCAGTCCTCACTTTTAACTTAGAGAACCTGTGATGTAGTGAGGATATGTGTGAAGTGTGTGTTCCTAACTATCCTGTCTGTTAGATGGAACCTAGGAACCTGGCCATCGTGTTTGGTCCAACTCTGGTGCGCACTTCAGAGGACAACATGACCCACATGGTCACCCACATGCCCGACCAGTACAAGATCGTAGAGACTCTCATTCAGCATGTGAGTCCCACTTACCACCTTAATTGCAGACACAAGTGGACTGTTTGTGCATAGTCTGCATATCAAACCATTTCTACTTGAACTAATTTGAGAATTGTATCAAAAAAGTGATTGTGAATCCCCTAAAGATAAAGCTCCCTTTCCTTTGCTCCCTTCTAGTACAACTGGTTTTTCACAGAGGAAGGCAATGGGGAGCCAGTGGTGGGTACAGGCACATTGCTGCCCTCAATGTGACTTCTGTTATTCCTGTCCTATTTGCTATGATTATATATATTTTTTTTAACTTGTAGAGTGTTCACACTGTTGCCTGACTGTTCGTTTCAGACAATGGCCCGATATGAGAATGCAGTGGAGTCTCAGCCTGTGCCCAACATCGACCACCTGCTCAACAACATCGGCCGCACGGCCTCCACGCAGGGGGAAGTCTCAGGTAACGTGTTCCCTGGACCAGACCGACTCTGTGGTGGTGGGTCAACCTTTTACTACTTTTCCCTGCTAACCACTGTCTCTGTCGCTGGTGAGACCAATGTCTTTTAGTCTAGCAGCGTGCGAGGTTCAGTGTAATTACGTCTGGTGTCGAGTGTTGATGGATAGTGCTGCTTTCTTCCCTAAGAGATCCTTCTTTGCCTCATTTGCTGTACCATAAGATAGAAATGTCCATGCCTCGTCATGACTCAAAAAGACTGTGTTGGTTTGCGAGGGCAAATTATTCTTGCCTCTTCTCCATTACGCAAAGGAGAAGGGTCAAAATAATTTGTCTGATCTGTACATTTTGCTTTCTTAGATTTTCCTTCCTTGGTTTCCAATTTTCAGCAAAATTTCTTTGCCTCAAAATTGAGGTTCTTTAACTTTCTTTTACAATCCCTCCATCTTTAGTGTTTTTATTCAAACTCCACTGGGCTGTCGGTTTTTCCTCTCCTCCTGTTATTAATCCTGCCTACTGTTGCACTAATGTTCTCTCCCAAAGACTACACGAGAAAGGAAAGCAACAGGTGAACTCTGATCCCTCTGTCTCTAGTGCCGCTCTGTCGGGTGTCCTAAAGGATTTCCCAGCATTCACACATACTGATCTTGACACAGGCCAGGTTGGAGGAGTCTATCACACCATGATGTCACTGATGGCCTCTCTAATGTCCGTGATGGACAGCTGGAACTGTAGGAAGAAGGAGGATTGTTGCCCCCAGTGTAGCTGTCTAGTCTGCAGAAACCCTCGTTTCTTGTAAGCTCGAGAAAACCGTCGTAAGAAAAACATGATGAAACCGTTTGACAAAGAAAATGTGAAAGGGAAGCAGAGCAGCGGCCATATGGTACTGGACATCCGGTGGTGTCCGTTTTGTATCTGAGTATACCTAACACAGACCGGTGATACTATCTGAAAGGCTCTCCACTGTCTCCTCACTGTCTCGCAAGCTTCTCGCAACAGGAGAGATAGCATGGTATGGTCCCCAGGTTTCTACCTACCCAGTCAATGTGCACTTGCATACTGTGCCACCATCTGTCTTCAAGGGGTGTGTAGGGGGGCTTGGCTATGTAAAAAAAAAAAAAAACGTATAGTCAGTCAAAGATCAATACAAGATCAACTAGGCAGCAGTGGATAAATCTTTTCCTCGCTGGCATTCTTTTTCATGTAGTGTCCTCTCTGTTCATAGCTAGCCCCTCTGTGACCCCCCTCTCATGTCTTAGCCTCATGGTTCATTCCATGGTTGTCGTCACCATGTCACTGTTGTCATGGCAATATATGCTGCCGTACTTTTCATTCAGTCCATCCCCCTCTCGGCTCAACTAGACTGAATATACTCTCTTTTTGTTAGCCTCTAACTGAAGCCATAAGACTTTTCACACATCATTACACTACTCTTTCTTAGAACCATAATCCTATGTTTGTTGAGTCAATAGTTATTATGGTAATACAAGAGTAATTACATGTTAAAGTCTCCTCAATGAAGTAGCATTCATCACTAGTCAGATGTGCTAGGTTTGTCATTTGACCATCAATTCAGGCAAAAACAAGAGATTGTGCTAGAGCTCTTTTGATCAGTAATTGGAGGCTTTGGTTTGCTATATAGCGTAGACCATACAGAGGGAATCCATTGACTTCCTGCATGGCATATTACATATTTCATTGTTGTCTCATTGGCCTGCTGTTGTGAAATGCACCTTGGGTATTGTTTGCCATTACCACAGTTTCACTCAGTATCCTGATATATTTGGGTATTATTGTTTTAGAAAAGTTGTAAGGACTTACTTGGCCCTAGCATCTTCTGTGCTCAGTGCTACTCATCTTTTATCCAGAATGACTTTCAGTTTTGCATGTACTGAGGTTTCTGTTTCCATGAAAGAACACCCCACCTGGGTGGATGTGGATCTGAGTGTAACATAGTGCTCACTGCATGGCTTACCGCCTCATGTTTCTGTCATCCTTCTGTCCACTTACCTGCCAGGTTCTCTACATCAAGCACAGTGTCTTATCTGTGTTTACTATCCTCGTCATGGTTCTCTCTGTTTCTTCTCTCTCTCACTGTGGCTTTTTCATATTGCACTCTCATGGATGTTGTCTTGTCTGCTTGTCCCACATTGTTTTGAATAATTGATGGATAATCTAACATGTTCCTCTCTCCTCTCACTGTTTCTTACAGATTCACCCACTAGTGACTCTGCTAAATCGAAGGTGAGTGTGTGCCCAGTGTCTGCTCTCTCCAGCTTAATGTAGTGTAGGGAGGAAATAATTGGTTGGTGAGCAGAACAAAGGTCAGGTCACCAGGCTAGATCAAAGCACTGATTCCCACATGTGTGACAGTAGGCCAGGTGGAGTTTCGTCTGTGAATACTGAACACTAACAAAACAAACAAGCAATAGTATAAACACAGCCTTTCATGTCAAATATCAGACTATGTTGGGTCTTAACTTCACAAGTCTGTCCAATCTTCTCTGGGACATTTGTCTTCAACAAAAGGATCACTCGCACCATAGACAGTGCAGGAACTGGTGCTTATCATTACTGCACTGCTGTCATCTGGCTGCTTCTCTCAGCTTTGACTCAGAACACATGAGTTCATGCAGAACATCAAGCTTCCCGTGCTGGGCTGCTTAAGTGCGCTGCTGTTACTGCTTCTGTTGTTGCTGAAAGGCTTGCATGGTTCAGTTGTAGTTGTCCTCCTGTCACTAACGTTCCTACTCTCTGTCCACCCTTTTGGTTTGTGGCATTTTCAGAGGAACAGGTGCAGTACTGGTTGGCCAAGAACTCAGGCAGGGGTTAGAGGGTTTTTCTGTGCGTTGTTCTCCCAAGGGGGGTTTCTGTGGTACAAGTTCTGACTTGTTTCTCTCCCTCTCTATAGGGTTCCTGGGGGTCCGGGAAGGACCAGTGCAGCCGCGAGCTCCTGGTTTCCTCGATCTTTGCTGCAGCCAACCGCAAAAGAAAGAAGCCCAAGGACAAGCCGCAGCTTAGCAGCTCTGATGATGACCTAGACTCAGTGTTCCCTAAGAAGGAGCTCCCTGGCCAGAAGCAGAATCACAGAGGCCTGGAGGTGGAGCAAGGGATCAGTGTCAGCCCTGAAGCAAAAGAGCAAGCAAAAACAGGAGAGGAGAATGGGAGAGGTATTGAGCTCACGCCCAAAGGCAAAAAGGAGCACAGGAACTCTTTCTTTTTAAGGGAGAAGCCCTCGTCAAGGCAGTCCTCACCTGCCCCCTCACCCAAAAACTCTGGCTCCCCCAGACTCAGTTACCGCACAGCCCCGCTTGGAAAGCCCTCTTTTTCGAACACCCTGTCCCATCTGGATGAGCCTACTTCTGATCTGGGCACCATGAGCTCTGGGGCTTCCATGCCCAGGGCACGACCTAAGAAGTGGGTGTCAGGAGCTGCTGCTCCTGATCTATCAGTGGCTGGGGCTGGGGCGTCAGCTGGGGCAGAGGTGAGCTCCATCACCTCGGACTATTCCACCACTTCGTCCATCACCTTCCTGACTGCAGCAGACTCTAGCGCACTCAGTCCAGATGTTCAGGGTGGGGACGAGGCAGATGACGAGCGCAGCGAGCTTATCAGTGAAGGCCGGCCCATGGAGACTGACAGCGAAAGCGACTTCCCTGTGTTCGCTACAGGGGGCGGCAATGTCCAAACCATGCCTGCCTTAGTGAAGAACCAGACTGGGCATGGGCCAGAAAAGCCTGATCCTGCAGCAGCTGACGGGAAGACGACTCCTAAACTGGAACCCCGTCGCCTCTTTCCCTCCCACAGGCTGATTGAATGTGACACACTCTCCAGGAGGCGGTCCCTGCGACAGAAGACAGATAGCGAGTCATCAGTAGAGGGTGGGACTGGCAGCGGGGAACGTGTCGAGGGCAGGTCGGAGTCAACACGACTGTCTCGTGTCTTGGAGGTGATGAAGAAGGGGCAGTCTACCGGCAGCCTCAACTCTTCCTCCCGCAGTGAGTCGGAGCGCCCTCCCGAGCCCGCCTTGCGCCTCAATATCACAGAAAGGCTCAAGTTCCGTCTGCGCACATCTGCTGATGACATGTTTGGCGTGGGTGCCCAAAAGAGCCGGTCTTCCCCGGAGACCCGCAGCAAGAAGAAAAACATCCGGCGTAGGCACACCATGGGGGGCCAGCGGGACTTTGCAGAACTGGCCGTCATCAACGACTGGAGGGAGCAAGGCGGGGTGGACCAGGCGGCTGAGCTGTCAGCCATGGACCGCCTCAAGCCAAAGTGCTCTTCTCAGGACTTCTCCATTCGGGACTGGATCGCCCGCGAGCGCTGTCGGGCCGGAGTGTCAGAGTTCAGCATGGACACCCCACCCAAAGTTGTCCCCGAGGGGAACAGGGCACAAGCCCAGAGTACCACCCCAGAGAGACCCTCTCCCTCTGGCTCCCCATGCCTTCAGCCCATGGTGGGGGAGCAAGTGAACGGAGGTGGGCCGCAAGGCAGAAACAAAGCCAGCCTCAACCTGGCGGCTGACGACGCGCACCCACACAAACTGTCAGGAGCACAAGTCGTCCGCTCACGATTCTATCAGTATCTATGAAACAGCAAGGGTGTGTTGAGTGTACATGAGTGAGTGCATGAGAGAACGGGTTTACGTATGTATTTAGATACCTTAGCAAGGGTTACTGCACTTTTTCTTTTCTTTTTTTTTTACAAAATATATATTTTATATATATCTACTGTACATATGTGTATAGGCTCATAAGAAATGTAACTGGAATGAAGTTAAAAAGGTTTGTTTGTGTGTAATCGCTTTAGTTGACTTGGTGTCTTATACTGGAACAGACATGAAAATTCACTTCCATCCTTGTGCTCAAACCCCAGTCATAGAAGAATGTGACAAGAACATTCATAGGTGGTTTTGTGTGATCGACAGCACACAAATCAATGGGACATGAAAGCCTGGACTGTGGTGCATTAACTTGAGTATTACTAAGGAATACATATCTAATTCTACAAGAGGTAGACATTTTCAATGTATATTTTTAATTATGTTGACTAACACAGTTGCTTGTTAGAATTCTTATTTTTTTTAAATCTGTATGCTCATATTTCTGAGGGCTGCTTTCTGTGCTGTGTACTGTGGGAAGTTATTTTTACAGTGCATCATAGCAGACAGATATTTGCTTGAGGGACAGAATTATAGTTGTTTTTATCAAATAAATAAAATGTAGTGCAATGTATGATAGATGCTTGGTACACTTGCTAAACTGAACCCTCTGTACAATTCAAGTCCACATTTTTTCAAATCTTTAGTAATGTTTGATCCTTCATTAAAGAAAAAGTGCCTCTTGAATTGATTTCTGTGAATAGATAGTGCCATGTTTTATTCCACACTTGTAAACACAATATTTTGTTTAATTACTTAATTGTATCAAGGAAACACTTATTTTACTGTTTTTAAAAAGTAACATTGTGCAAAAATCCAAGCTTCCAAGGCATTCCAGTCTTGTTTTTTGGGTCCTCACTTTTTTTATTCGCTTCATGTGAATTTTAAATATTAAGTTCATAATTCAATGTATATATTTCATGTATATATTTTTTTTTCTTTGTATTTTTCAAGTGCAGTAAAAAAAAGCATGGTTACTTATGACCTGGGAGAAATGTTCATCTCTGAGAACTGCATGAAACAATGCTTCCTGGACAGTGAACATCTTGCCTGTGTGCAGCAAAACAAGGGTGCAACACCCTCAAGAAACACTGGAAATAAATCATCTTTATTTGATTCTGTTTGTCCTGTCCAGGTTGTTTTACTTTAGGCTTAGTTTTCCTGATTTGCAAAGGAAAGCCAATGGAGCACATTCCATGTGCAACCTTTTAATGTTTAGTTTGGATCAGTTGATTTGGGCTCATTTAATCCGTGGCGCTTAAGACCTGTGCTACAGCGCAATATACATTTAAAAGAAATGTTCCTGGTAACTGCATGTCAGCTCAATCAGAAATAACCTTTGAATTTAAATCTCGCTACAGCGCAGACCTTCAGCGCTACAGGTTGAATCGAGCCATTAAATAGTTAATGGTCCACTGATATAGATGGTGAAAAGTGAAGTGCTGGCTAATATGATTTGTTTGGGGGAGCTTCCCTGATAATTCTAGCATTGGAAGTGATGAAAAAGTAATATGAGCCTTGAGCTTGCTACTCAAGGAGTAAACCAAGGAGCATAAGTGGTAATTAGTATGGCATTTATAAAAGTAATGGATGGGATTAGCAGCTGCTGTGTGTCATCGGTATTGCAGTCCAACCTCAACCACCAGAAAGCAGCTGACCAAAGCAGGCACGTGCACAGATAGGGCTCTACCAGATCACATGCCCGTTTGCCCTTCCAGTCTCCGTGGTGGTATTTATATGTAGTGCCTTCAGAAAGTATTCACACCCTTTGACTTTTTCCACATTTTTGTGTTATAGCCTGAATTTAAAATGTATTAAATTGAGATTTCTTTGTCACTGGCCTACACACAATGTCCCGTAATGTCATGTTTCTTGAAATTTTTACAAATGAAAAGCTGATGTGTCTTTATTCAATCCCTTTGTCATGTCAAGCCTAAATAAGTTCAGGAGTAAAGATTTGCTTAACAAGTCACATGGAATCACTGTGTGCAACAATAGTCATTCAAAAATCATGTTAAATACCTCTATGTGTGGAGTACAGAGACATCTGTACGGTCCCTCAGTTGGGCAGTGAATTTCAAACAAATTTCAAACCCTACCTGACACCCTAGACCCACTCCAATTTGCTTACCGCCCCAATAGGTTCACAGACGATGCAATCGCAACCACACTGCCCTAACCCATCTGGACAAGAGGAATACCTATGTGAGAATGCTGTTCATCGACTACAGCTCAGCATTTAACACCATAGTACCCTCCAAACTCGTCATCAAGCTCGAGACCCTGGGTCTCGACCCCGCCCTGTGCAACTGGGTACTGGACTTCCTGACGGGCCGCCCCCAGGTGGTGAGGATAGGTAACATCTCCACCCCGCTGATCCTCAACACTGGGGCCCCACACGGGTGCGTTCTGAGCCCTCTCCTGTACTCCCTGTTCACCCACGACTGCGTGGCCATGCACGCCTCCAACTCAATCATCAAGTTTGCGGACGACACTACAGTGGTAGGCTTGATTACCAACAACGACGAGACGGCCTACAGGGAGGAGGTGAGGGCCCTCGGAGTGTGGTGTCAGGAAAATAACCTCACACTCAACGTCAACAAAACAAAGGAGATGATTGTGGACTTCAGGAAACAGCAGAGGGAGCACCCCACTATCCACATTGACGGGACAGTAGTGGAGAGGGTAGTAAGTTTTAAGTTCCTCGGCGTACACATCACGGACAAACTGAATTGGTCCACCCACACAGACAGCGTTGTGAAGAAGGCGCAGTAGCGCCTCTTCAACCTCAGGAGGCTGAAGAAATTCGGCTTGTCACCAAAAGCACTCACAAACTTCTACAGATGCACAATCGAGAGCATCCTGTCGGGCTGTATCACCGCCTGGTACGGCAACTGCTCCGCCCACAACCGTAAGGCTCTCCAGAGGGTAGTGAGGTCTGCACAACGCATCACTGGGGGCAAACTACCTGCCCTCCAGGACACCTACACCACCCGATGTCACAGGAAGGCCATAAAGATCATCAAGGACAACAACCACCCGAGCCACTGCCTGTTCACCCCGCTATCATCCAGAAGGCGAGGTCAGTACAGGTGCATCAAAGCAGGGACCGAGAGACTGAAAAACAGCTTCTATCTCAAGGCCATCAGACTGTTAAACAGCCACCACTAACATTGAGTGGCTGCTGCCAACATACTGACTCAACTCCAGCCCACTTTAATAATGGAAATTGATCAAAAATGTATCACTAGCCACTTTAAACAATGCCACTTAATATAATGTATATGTATATACTGTACTCTATATCATCTACTGCATCTTGCCATCTTTATGTAATACATGTATCACTAGCCACTTTAAACTATGCCACTTTTATGTTTACATACCCTACATTACTCATCTCATATGTATATACTGTACTCGATACCATCTACTGCATCTTGCCTATGCCGTTCTGTAACATCACTCATTCATATATCTTTATGTACATATTCTTTATCCCTTTACACTTGTGTATAAGGTAGTCGTTGTGGAATTGATGTTATTACTGCATTGTCGGAACTAGAAGCACAAGCATTTCGCTACACTCGCATTAACATCTGCTAACCATGTGTATGTGGCAAATAAAATTTTATTTGAAACAGATTCAACCGCAAAGGGCACCTATCGGTAGATGGGTAATAAAATAAAAAGCAGACATTGAATATATCTTTGAGTATGGTGGTTATTAATTACACTTTGAATGGTGTGTCAATACACCCAGTCACTACAAAGATACAGGCGTCCTAACTCAGTTGCCAGATAGGAAGGAAACCGCTCAGGGATTTCACGAGGCCAAAGGGGACTTTAAAACATGTTTTCACTGTCATTATGGGGTATTGGTTGTAGATGGGTGAGAAAAGACATTCCATTTTGAATTCAGATGTATTAAGTCAAGGGGTGTGAATACTTTGACGGCACTGTATAGGTTAACTTGGGGGTAAACGCCCCCTCCTGTAATTCTCACGGAAACGGTCACCTGTTTTTCTCTAAACATTTTCCCTGGATGCCTAGTCTTGCAACTAAATCAACTTTTTCACTCGAACAAAATGATTGAGGTACATTTTAGAAAAGTTACATATCTAAGTCAGATCTATAAACTTTTTATATACAGTACAAGTCAAAAGTTTACACCTCCCATTCCAGGGTTTCTTTTTTTTCATTGTAGAATAGTGTAGATAAACTGAAATAAAACATGGAATCAAGTAGTAACCCCCACACAGTGGTAAACAAGTCAAAGTAGCCACCCTTTGCTCACTCTTGGCATTTGAGGTAGTCACCTGGAATGCATTTCAATTAAGAGTGCCTTAATTTGTGGAATTTCTTTGATTAAAGTCCCCTTGTCCGAGAGATTTACATGTTATCACGCCAGCCTACATGAAACATCTTATTTTAAGTGTTTCTAAAATCCCTTATGGGAACAATGAATGGTGGAAAAAACTGGAACCATTACCCTGTTTGATAGCTAGGCTGTATGGATATAACTACTGTGGGGCTCTATTTTGACTGGAATTGTGTTGTCATTAAGGTGCAGCATTTATTTCAGTTCAAAGTAGTTGTGCTGCTTTCCCCCCTTGTAATTGCTCAACGAGATTGACTTCCGTAAAAATAAAAAAAAATTGGGGTGCCCATTATTAAGTTTAAGCACAAAGGTCTGTGCAAGGCCCTGGACCAAAGGTACTAGATGAAGAGAACTTGTGACTAAAGACCATTTGTATGGCACCTGAATGTCAACGTGATGTCCAGCTTTCTCCACTTTGACGAACCAACTTCAAACATAGCGAAAGAGCTACAATGTACTTATGCATTCCGTGAGAAGTTAAAATTACAGTTGAAAGCCATATAAAAATTGTCATAGTCTTTCAGATATGGTCTCCCAATGAAATGGATCAGTTATATTCAGTAGAATTTTATTTAAGACTTACAACAACAACAAATAAAACAAGGGCTCTATTCAATCCACATCGCTGAAGTTCAGCGTTAAATTGTGATTGCAATTTGGAAACATTTCCTTTCCATTTCAGAGACCGTAAACACTGCACATTAAAGCAATTGGAAATTAATTTATTTCACGCAATCTGTAACACTTCAACGAGACAGATTGAATAGAGCCCTAAACATTTTTAAAAACAGGGTTAGACTGTAGTTAGTGGAAGGGCCTTTTCAGCAAGGGTGTGGTCCGGACAGATTTCCTCAGTGTCCTGGCAATGGTGCTTGTTCGTGGCGACGTCACAGATTCCCTAATGTTGGCCATGAAACCCCGCTTGGGCTGGACAGGGGACTTCTGGGATAGCTTGGCCAGCTCTTCTTTTAACAATGCCAGTTCTTTGTCCTTCTCCAGACTGCCCTTACCTATACTCTCCAGATCCTGTGCCTGAAAACAGAGATTACACTGCACATCAGGTTTTCCTACATGGACACTGACAAACTAGGCTTAAATTGTACACACACAAGTTCATGTAGTCTATACCTGGTCAGCTAGCTTCTTATGTAAAGTATCTATTTCTGACGTTTTTTCAAAGAAGCGTTCTCTGGCCTCATGTAGTGCATCATTCAGAACTGCAATCCTTTTTTGCAAAGACACAATCAGCTGGAAATAAGCAAGAGACATGCCAGGTTTGAGTTCCAACACTTGGGTTTCAAAATGCATTGCACTGCTTTCCCTTATAGAAACACCAACTGTAAAAGTTATGCCTTCAGGCTAGGTTTCCTTACCTCTTTCTGCTCACCGAGTTTCTCCATCGCACTTTCTTTCAAAAGGAGTTTGCATTGCTCTGCATCTTTGGAAACAGCTGTGAGAACATCCCCTGCTGAGACTTTGAAATCAATAGGTAGATATAAATAATTAGCCTTTCCTTTAAATTGATATAGGCTTATTGTGCACAGTGATTTGTAGTTTAAGGTATAGAATATAGGCTTACTGTACAATCAGATTTACAGTTTGTTAATTAAATAGATTCAACACTGAGGGAGATGGTGTACTGACCCGTTAACCCTTCCTGCATAGCCACAGGTGGTGGTTGTGAGATGCTCTCTGTCTGGCTCGAGTTCTCTTTGGTTGGAACCATAGATGAACCCATTGTGGAACCTGACAGCTTGTGCTCCATCTCAGACAGCTTCTGTTCTAGTGCCTATAGAGATTGAGTCCATATTTACCAAACCTTTGCACCAACTACTAGTTTTTTACTTCCCAGAGGAAAAACAGGAAACGTATTTCCCCTCAGGGGAAAAATTTAACCGGCACAAACACTTGGAAGATCTGACCCTAAATTGACAGAATTCATATGACAATTTGATGAGGTGGTTGTGGCAGGACCTTGTCAGTCACCTAAAGTGAGTGTCTAGTACCTCTACTTTCTCCTGCTCAGCGATGAACTCCTCAAGGGGTACGTAATCATCCTCTACGCGCTCCAGCGCCCTCTGGTAGGCATGGTCCTTCAGGGCATCCTTGTACATCTCAAATGTGTTCTCCAGCTTCTCCTGGTAGCTCTCCTTCAGCTCAGCCACCTGACGACTAGAGAAACATTTACACCATCCTTTTAGAAGATAATTTGGAAGACAGTTTATGGGTGTGGACAAACGCACAAACAGTGGAATTGTAAAATTAAGTGAAAACTACACAAATGCTATTCATTAGATCTTAAATGAATTGCACACTATGGTGCAGCAATGCACCGCATCCACCACCAATGTGTAGCACTGCATGAGAACACTAACATAGTGGAAAGGGGGAAGGCGTGATCGTGCCCCATTTGACGCTCGGGGAACACTCACTTCCTGAGTTCTTCGCTTTCCATGAGTTGCTGCAGCATGGCGTCTCCCATCTCCTTGCGGATGTCAATCTCCTGGACCAAGTTCTTCCGTCGCTCAGCCAGGAGCTTGGTCCTGAGATTCTCGATTACATTCATGAGATCCTAGAAGACAGCAGCAGTTCATAAAGTAATCAGACACCATTGATTCTGTAAATTAACATGATATTGCATCCAT
Organism: Salvelinus namaycush; assembly: GCF_016432855.1. NCBI lineage: Eukaryota > Metazoa > Chordata > Actinopteri > Salmoniformes > Salmonidae > Salvelinus > Salvelinus namaycush. Next base: position 22,343,467 of record NC_052313.1, read on the forward strand.
CCCTATGAAATAAAATCAGAAACAGCAGAACACCGGCAAAATCTTTTAGACCGTTTGGATGGAAAATACCTCCTGGGGTAAAATAGACATGTCTGCTTCATCCTCATCCAGCAGCTCTTCTTCAGACAGGTAGTTCTCTAGAGCCTGGTCGTCGATGACCCCGTTCTTCAGTAGAGGCTTCCCATCACGCCCCACCAGCCGCGGGGTCAGAGACTCTAGACACTTTGTTGGGATCAGCTGGACCACCTAGGACAACAAAGGTGATTAGTACCAATAGGGTTCTGGCCAAAAATAGTACACTATATAGGGAGCCATTTAGAACACTTCTAGTACTTCAGTTTAGGGTGTGGTACTTGTTAACTCCACATACCATAATTCTCACACTAATCCTTATCAATGCGGGAGAGTGAAGTACACTTTGTGGCTAGACATTTCAACAAATGGAATTTGACCGTGACACCTATAGGTGGATTAAGGGCATTGCAACTGACCACTACATTTTTCAACCAAAGTGAGAAATTCATAGAGTCAACTCTAAACCTAGATGGAGTAGAATGTTGACAGGGTGGGCGAGAGACCAACCTGCTTAGCGATGGCAGAAAACTTCATGACATGGAGAGTTTCATCATATGTGGATGCACACTGATTGATGTTCACAATCATGGAGGCTCGGCCCTTCCCACAGAAGATGGACTGGAAGATACGGGTCAGTTTGCTCTCCCTGAAGGGAATATAGCCGTTTTTCATCCTAAGAGAGGGGATGAAAGGATGACGACTCTTGAATTCATCAAATAGCAGCTTTCCAATCAGTTTCATTCAGGGTTTGGAAACATGCATTTTTATTTACCTGACAAATCAGGTTTGTGTGCAGCATTTGGTCAAATTTGTCGAGGTGGTTTTGAAGCAGTGGTGTTTATACAGTCATTCTGGTAATCAATGGCAGTGGTACTTGTTCTTTACCTGTCACTCTGATTGCTGCGCAGGGCAGCGATGCATTTCCCCAGGATGAGCAGAGAGTTGTTGATGTTCCCTGCTTCCTTCAGCCTTTCCCCAAATGTCTTAGTTTTTCCGCATCTTTCCGAGCCAGCCAGGTCACACAGAGAGAGTCTGGGGTGGAAAAGAAAGCGTGGACTCTTGAGCAAGTTGCAGCACAGCATTGTAATTAATCCTAAAACTGCATTATGAATTTACTCAAACAATGAAGCTGACAAATTAAGGATAACGGAGGAGTCGATTTCTGCTAACTGCAGTTAGGTGAGTAAACCATTGGTTGGATTTTGTGTTTAAAGCACTTAGAGCAACAAGTATTGTGTGCCAGTGTTGGATTCTAGCTTGAAAAACACTTATTCATGTTACCATATTAAAACATATTGATTACTTTAAATGTGTATGCAAAGTTATTCAGTTGAGCCTATGGAGGCAGGCAAAGGGCAACAGTATGCTTTTAGTCACTGATACGGTAGGACAGCCGTGGATTAGGGAGGAGTGAGGAATTCAGCTCAAGGTCAGATGACATGAGGAACATACCAGTTACACACATGCCCACAAATGTTCTAGTAGGAGGCGGGGCCAAGACTACACTCGTGAGAGGAACCAATGAAGTTTGAGTAGCAACAGAGATCTGTTGCTAGCTAGCTGTGCAGGGAGGCGACTCCTAGTAGGAAGTTATAAATATATGTGCTTGTGGAAACATTTCTATGCTGCCGTTTGACCCAGTGGGTGAATAAACTTGGTTTGAGTTTTTAACTCTGTTTAGAACCTAACACCAGGTACAATATGGATGAAAGTCAACTCACTCTGACATCGCTTGAACCTCAGTTCCATCAATTCTCAGTAATTTTATGGTAAATATGCTGTGGCTGTGACAAGGGGAAAAATGTAAAGACAACAATTATTTTATGCATCTCAGCAATCCACATAAGAGTATAAAACAAAAGTGAGTGAACATGCCTTCTGCTTGATGAATGGTTCATCTTAGTGGAAGCAGCACTTCGGTTTTTATTTCCAACTCTGAGAATTTTGCATGCCTCCTCGGAGTTGTGAACATTGATCCACCTTAGATCTGAAAAGGAAAAATAGGATTACATCCATTTCAATACTACATGAGCTATGGTCTGCATCAAAGCAACCATTGAATAAAACTGAAGGGAACTTGTGGGCACTTTGTTTCAATGGGCACGACATCCCACTGCCTGCCTACACACACACACCTCTGACATACGAGTTTCCCGCACTGTCCTCACACACACGGAGGGCTGTGCGTCTCTTTGTCTTGGAGGTGGGCGACGCCTGCAGCAGGTCATACACGCTCTCGTTGTAGATCTCGTAGAAGGACACCCACAGGGCGAACTGGCTCCGGTCCCGATCGCCAGGCGCAGCCACAAACTCAACTAGGATGCAGAGAACCACAAATGATCCCGTTTAGGCATTTCTATCAATAGCCATTCCAGAATACAGATGTTTGACTTCAACAGAGATGGGCTTACAGATGTGATGTACCTGTGTTATCGTAGGAGACTGAGAAGGAGAGGCTTCCAGTAGAGGACGTGTGGGATGAAACGCCACTGACGCGTGGGGGTTCATTTTCCTATGTGGGGGTGAAGAATGAAGGTGGTTATAAAAGATCAGGGTAACAAACAAAACCGTAAGACAACTTCACATGACCCATCAACTAATTAGGCTACTCCACATTATGTGTCCGTGTTCACCTCTTTGAGTAGAGCAAATATAGCTGCTTTGGTGTTTCGTTCCTGTTGGACCTGGTCAGGCCCTAGGTACTGAGCAGCGCTACCGAGGTACGGCTTCAGATCCATGTTCTCATACTGTCTCCCTTTGATGTGTCTGAAGATGACATCCAACGCCTGGGGGAGAATACCAGGGTCTTTCTGGGATCCTGCAACATAGCAACAACAACAAAATACAGAATGTCTGTCCCTTGCAGCCAGTCCTTCATTGACTAGTATCAGTCACAGCCAGCTGTATTGGTTTCAACCAAAGTGTAGAAACCCTGGATGACCGAGAGGGGGCGATGTATTGAAGCCACTGCACAGCCATTGTGGTACTCCATTGTAAAGACTTTTGGAAGCTATAGAAATGCTTGTATTAATGTCTACAGTCATTTTCTATTAAATCATTATGTGATCAGAACACATTCATTAAAAAAATAACATTCCTTAACTTTTTGGGGGAGTACTAATGCTATGGTCCCCACTACAAAGAAATACTAAGAAACACAATTTTGTCCTTGAAACATTTAATTGAAATGCTGTAGAATCCCATGCATTCCTATGGAGGACTGCTTCTGAGTACCACCAGTATTGCATTGGGTGGCTTCAAAGCCTCTAATTGGCCAACACATAGAATAATCATCATTGGTTTCATCAGGTAAACTCAAGGATAGAGACGTACAGTCTGTCAAATGGGATATGGGGCAAAAATGGTGTGTTAAGTGTGAGGGTCTCTCCCTTGTCCTCCAACATACCAAATGCAAGAAACTTAACACACACCAACACAGCAGATCCTATCCAAACAGAAGTTGGGTGGCATAATTACCTTTGATTAGTAGGAAGATTACAATGAGCAGGGAGGTTACTTACTAGCAGACTTACCTTGAATTGTGTGGGTCTTGCCTGCATTGGTCACACCATAGCTGAAGACTAGAGCATTCTTCCCCTCCAGATAATCGTGAACTTGGCTTTTGATGGTGCCTTCGAAGAGATCTGCCTGCTTCGTCTCGGGCCCAAAGATCTGAGTGAAATTAAAACATGAGACCAAGAACATTACATTTCAGTCATTTAAGAGGCACTCTTATCCAGAGCGACTTACAGTCAGGATCAGGAACCACCCAATTGTTCCAAAACAAGGCATTAATCACATACGTAAGCCTAACCTGAGAGAATGAGAATGTGTGTATCGCCTGGCCAACGCCCTTCTCACTGCTCTTCATGGTAGCAGAGCCTTTGGGCGCATGCAGCATTACGGTCCTGGCATTCTCAAGAACCACACAACCCTGCAGAGAGACGAGAAGATCGTGGGAGAGGTGTGGATCAGGGAAGATAGTTTACAGGATTCAAATATTTTGTAAACTTTAAATAAAAACCTGGAGTCAAGACAATGACATATGGTACATTTGAAACCTGACCATATACTCTAAAATATTACTGTTTAGATTAGGATCAGCATTTTTTTAAAATGGTCCCATTGCCACATACCTGGTCCTCATTGCTGGAGATCTCATCCTTGGAAAAGGGCCTCACCCTTAGGTAGACCCTCAACTGCTGGTGTTTCTGCTGCTGCTGTTCTGCAGTGTCCAACACCTCACTCTGGCCAGGGGAAAAACATTCATTAAGTCAATACAATCATGTGTTGCATCCTTAATGGAACCCTATTCTCTATGTAGTGGTCAAAAGTAGTGCACTATATAGGGAGCCATACAACAAATTACTCAAACTGTCAGTCAATAGGCCATTGTAACATTATCAGAACTTCAACATTGTGGGCTCCCGAGTGGCGCAGCAATCTATGACACTGCATCTCAGTGCAAGAGGCATCACTACAGTCCCTGGTTCCAATCCAGGCTGTATCACATCCAGCCGTGATTGGGAGTCCCATAGGGTGGCACACAATTGGCCCAGCGTCATCCAGGTTTGGCCGGGGTAGGCCGTCATTGTTAATAAGAATTTGTTCTTAACTGACTTGCCTAGTTAAAAAGGTTACATGTAAAAAAAAAAAATGTTTTAAACCTTGGGAGTACCTGCATGGAAGCAATAGAGGAGAGTTCTGAGAGCACATCTCGATGGGGATTCCATGCATGGAGATCATTACATGTAGATTCCATTGCATCAAGTACTGTGCCATCATGGGTCAAATCAATGATTGTTGTCATGACTAAGCAAGAAACAGATGTTAAGGATTCAAATGTATGTGAGAACCAATAATTTTGCTGTATTTCACATTGACTTACGACCGGAAGAAGCCATAGTGTTGAATGAAATAGATTGCTTGTTTACAAGCAAGGAAAAATACTCTCCAACAAATGTTGATTAAAAAAATAGAAGTATTGTATATGAACCTAAACACAGGATAACTTGCAGTCAGAATTTCCAATATCAGTAAGCAACAAACTCCACATAAGACCAAACAACTTCAGGTTAAAATCAGTACTTAATTGAGAACAGGTGGAATCCTGGGTTAACCAATCACTTTTCAGAAGGTTTGCACAATCTCAAATTGGCCCCTACTATCACTATAGGTCCATTCCCCAATTGCTGATGTCATTAGGCAAGCCGAAATACCCACCCATTCAAACATGCTGTGAAGGTTCGGTTTAGATTTTATTTTTAACCAGCGCTTGTATTATTTTACACTTCGTGTTCATTCAATCAGATGTTGTGCAATGTGACACATGAAAAAACAGGATTTGTCTGCAATGGGGCTTTAAAGGATTGGTTTGGCTTAAACTAACCTAATGTACCTGGCGTAAAAGAAAATGCCTGAGCGTAGTTCACACCCAGTTATCAGCAGAAAGGGAAGCTAGATTGAGTTACCCGTTTCCCTGAAAACCAGATTTATAATTTGGCAAAAGCCATTGAGTTAGCGTGGTAATAGCTCCACCTTGCCCTCTGATATGCTATGTAGAATGTCAGCCATACTGTATATACCTATCCATGCCTTCCAGAGATCCGCATGTGTCCAGGGTGGGGGCTTCAAATCCATTTCATTCACGCTATATTGACTATACAAGGCATGCCTTGTCTATAACATGTGAGACTTAATCCAGCCACTAGGTGGCACCCAGTAAAAAATTCCTTTCTTTTTCTGATTAGACAATAAGTGGACAGTTGAAAGCAACTCCCCAGCTGGCATACTAGCCTATTTCCATATCTAGACCACCTAACTATTGAGATATACCCGTACTCGATTCCTCTCCCATCCTCACCTAAAGACCGTGTGACGCAAAATATTTTGCACTATTACAGGTAGGAAAAGGAACACAATCAATGACCAATAACCAACCCAATAAAAATTCCCCTTTCAGTGGTAGCATTTGAAGGTTCTCGTTTTCACAATCAACAAATTTGCATAAACACCATAACCATTCAGTGGTCTTAAAAGTCCATTCACCATTGATAAACATCCTGTACTGCAAGCCCACACCAGGCTCAGCCAAGTTGAGAAAGGCAATTGTAGTGTTGATAAAATAGTCCTATATTGACTGAGCCAGTTTCATAGAATAAACTTACCAATAAAAGCACCACTCATAGTTAGTACCTGCAACCCCGGCAACATTTAATATCCCTCAACATTGAATGAGCCAAAATATCCACGCAATTATGTTTGAAGCTTTTATTGCATTGGGTACAAAACAGCTTATGCATCAGCGATGGTGACCTCAACCTCTACACCAGGCTCAATGCTGATTGAGGTGATCTGCTTGACAATCTCAGAGGGACTGTGCAGGTCGATCAAACGCTTGTGGATCCGCATTTGGAAACGATCCCAGGTCTTGGAGCCTTCTCCACAGGGTGTCTTTCTGGTGGTGATGCGCAGAGTCTGAAAGGAGATGACAACAAAATAAAACAGGATACCACCCATCAAATGGTGAGGTGAAGTGTCATTAAATATTTTGACCAAGTGAACACAACAGCACAACTTCAACACCTTTCCCTGGAGCCTAATGCCACCTGGTGGAAAACAAACTACCATTTCCCCTCAACTTACTTAGCCTTAGTGATCATTTTATTTGAAAAAATTGTAATGTCGTCCCCTATTCAATCTGAGCCACCACTGGGGAGTGGGCAGAAAGCGAAGGGTCGTTGATTTGGCATCACCTCTATAGAGACCCAGGGTAGACCACAGATGGGAGTCCCAGGCTGTCAAGGATGCAGGAAAGACCATTGTATATATCTGGTGTACATACCTTGGTGGGCATACGGACTGGTCCCTTCACCTTGAGGTTCTTCTCCTTAGCCCCACGGATAAGGTCCGCACACACTAAGAATATTAAGTAAAAGGGCTGCATGTCAAAAAAGGTGACATCATGCACTTCAACATGCCATCAATGGGTCCACATAGCTCAGAATAGCGTATTATGAATCAGAATTTATCATAGCTTCAGCTATGTCATATCAAGTTTTTTTTATCCTCATAGCCAAAGATGTTGACAATGTTAAAGTATTTAAAGTGAAGGTACCCTTCTCCAGAGACTTGACGTTGCGGCTGGTAAGGGTGATACGGATGCGATGGATGGCAACCTCAGCCTCAACAGGGGCTTTACCGGTGTCCTTGAACGCCTACAGTGCAAGGAAAGAATCACGCATTAAAAAACAGAGGGCAACTAAGTTGAAAGTGTGCTTCAAATGTGTAGTCATGGCTCAGAATAGCGTATTATGAATCAGAATTTGTCATAGCTTTAGCTATGTCATAGCAAGATGTTATCCTCATAGCCATTGGTGTGTAAGTAATTAATGCATGTATTGTAGCCAATTCTGACGGTTCTAAATCCAAGCTCCAGAAATGAAGCGAGCGATGAACGAGAATATCAGCAATTGCAGCATCTGGTAGTTAGCTATTGATTCTAACGTTCACTGAAATATTAACTTGCAGCTACATTGTCATGGTTTGGTGTCAAGATGTAGTAACGTTAACCATCTACACTTAAGGCTTTAAAGTACGTTAACCAAACATTCGTATCAAACTGTTTGGCATATGGGGAAGCAATAATGAAAAGGGAGGGAAATATCCGGTTGGCTAATAAGCTAATGTTAGTTCGTTAATTAGCCAACAAGGTAAAGCCAAAAATCAGGAATTGGGTCAGACTTCAGTTACTCGACTCATTTAAAAACAAACCAACTATACCTCTTCACATCAAGACAACTCAGAACTAGTTCAACGTTATCTGATTCGACCCATTAAATTGGCAGAAAGCCATCCAAAATGAATAGCTACCTACCCAGCCATCTTCACTGGCTAGTTAGCTAGCTAGCAACTACACGTGCAACTGCCCGGATTCAGAGCGACTAACGTCAACAGACTGTCCATCTATCTAGTCTCCGCATTGCGAGCTAGCTATATGGAGATATTTGCGTATAGTTGAAGAAATGAAACGTTACCATTTTCTCTTTATATTCCTGACCGACTTATTCGTAAGTTCCAAGCGAACAGCGGTGAGTCAGGAACGTTAGTTCTTCGCGAAAGGGAAGGAAAGAGGCCTGCTTCCGTATATATACGCACTACATCCGGGCACCACGTGACCTTTGTGCCAATAGAATAGCCTGAACACCAAGGAGGCGTATCTGAACCAAATCACCCCTAAAGGCCCAGTTCGAATATTTCGAAAGGGCACCCGTCCTCCTCTACTCCCTTGAAGACTTGAATATACAAGACTTTATTATCCGTGTTTTCTACGGAGTAATGTCATGTATGTTTCTATGTAATGTAACGCACTGGACCACAATGCAAATACTTGACTTTTTGTTATCCCTGTAAAAATGTTAAAACGTACTGTGTGTATTTTTTTGGTTTCAAATAAAATCAATCAGTTCTTCCAAGGGACCTAGCTTTCTACCTTCCACCTGAAGAAGCCTGTAGTTTCTCTGTTGTGTTGAGTATGGTGCTGTGGCCAACATGGGTAAACTTTTCTGCCTTGTCTGAAATGTGATTATTGCCTGTGTTGCTGTCTGCTATGTAGGGCTGTTCTTGCTTTTATGTGCTGCTGTTTTAACCACCTTCAACTAGCAATTTCATAGCCTAAAATCAGGTAAATTTGCAGCAATGTTGATATTTTTTCCCTTATGAAAATACAAATGGTTCCATTTTCTTCTGAGACAAGACACACCCATTGTATACATTTTGTTGAAGGTTAGGCCATAGATTAGTCAGCTTAAGTTAGTTTCTAAGTGTAAGCCTAAACACACAATTACCAAACAAATTATTTCAACATGAGCAAAACAGGTTAAGCTGTTTCTGTTGATGCTGTAGAAGTCATCCCACTCTAATGCAGTTACAATACTAGAAAACACCATTCCACTACGAATCAAGGACGTTTAATGAAATCTCAAATATCTAAACTTTACATACATTAAGTGTGTTACATGCACAGACTGCTGCTGACATTAACATTTATTTGACATTGAAACATTATTAAATCCTTATAAATCAAGTAAACAAGTAAAACAATCTAGTCCACAGATCAAAACCAACTTCAGTATCAGAAATGTAAATCGTTCAAGAGGTTCTGCGTTTTAAAAAATGAGTAGATTAGGTAGCATGCGTTAGAAATACACTTAAGCAGAATTGGCAGAAGAATGACAGCATCAAACTAATCTGTGGTGTCCCATTGGGGCTTGCCTTTCACAATTCACTTACATTCAGTAAGACAACATGGGAGTCTATAACTGGCTGTGCGTAAATTTAAAAATCTGTAAAAATGTATGGACACAACTGACGGATCATACCATGAATCGGCTGGCTTGAAAATGACAAATAAAAAGGTTAATGTTCGGACCGGATCTTGTCCAGATCTGTGATGACATCTTGAGCGCTTGGTCTCCAGCTTGGCTCACCGCTCCAGCACTTGGACACAATGGATCGGCAAAGGCCCCCATGGTGTGACTTGAAGGACTCATCAGTGACCGAGGGGCGTAAATCGTATGCAACTACTGCGTATAAAACATATTGCCTGTCGCCTGTATAGGGCTGCTCTCTGGTGATCATTTGCCAAAGAGTGATGCCAAGGGAGTAGATGTCGGATTTTGGAGACACGTCTTCCCCCTTCAACAGCTCAGGCGCTCGGTGGGTGTAGGTGCCCCCGCCATGACTCATTTGTGGGCTGGACCGATCCCCCCCGAGCTCCAATTTCAGTGAACAGCCAAAGTCAACAATCTTACACACATCCTCCCTCGAAACCAATACATTGGCAGGTTTGATATCCAAATGAACAATACCATGAGAATGCAAGAACTGAAGACCATGCGCAATGTTTTTGGAAAACGTAATCCACCTGTCCACTTCGAGCGTCTCCGCGCAACCGTAGATGACCTGGTGGAGAGTTCGTTCACCTGCGTATTCCATCACTATTGTGCCAATGTTGTCCCCGTTTTCTAAATTCTCCGGTATGCACGTGGTAGCTGCTATAATTCGCACAATGTTCTTATGGCGTAAGTGAGCTGCATTTAGCTCAGCCCAAAAACTTTGCCTGGAGGCGAGCTTATTCTTGACGCACTTCTTCACTTTTTTGACAGCGACAGTCTCCCCAAAGTACACACTTCTGTAAACGGACCCAAACCCCCCAGATCCGATGGGCTGCATGGATTGCAGTTCCTTCCAATCAATGGTGGATGACCATAGCCTGGTTGCGACCTTCCCATGGAACCGTTGAGTTGGAATTCGTAGGGTGGAATCGTTGGAATACTTTGCCAGTGGACTGCTGCAAGCTCCAAAATCGAGAGATGGATAAAGGTCTTTAGGCAACAAGCGTGTCAGGGGAATTGGGGATGGCATGTTCGGACCACCTTGTGCGCTTGCTGTAAAACGAGAGCTTGCGCGTGTTGCCTGTCTATTCACACAGCTGTCATTAGATCAGTTGATTGCTGGACCAAGAGGTAGCCCTAATGAGGAGTTGCCTCTGATTTAAAGTCACAGTCACGTTTTTTTATGGGAGAGACTTCAATCATGTTTGAAAAGGTAAATCTTGCTCTCATTGAATGTCATTCCTTGAGCACTGTATATACTAGAAATCAAGTGCTGCATGTAAAAATGTCATTGGATGAATACATTTTTTTGTCAGTAACCTTCTTTGTTGATCTGCACATCTAACAGAACCAGTGGCTAAAAGCACAAATTGGATCAATATGCATAGGCTTATCTTCCAGTAAAATGTATTAATTATACATGATTTTTGTCTTGAAGACCTTGAATATGACCAAGAAAGTCAATTAAAATATGATTAAATAATTAAAACTCCAGGACAATTCTCATGCACTTGTTTCACTATATATAAAAAAACAAATCAGCACTCATTTTACACACATACTGACACACACTTAAAAAAATGAACCAACAACTGTGGACTTTTGCATGAATCCTTCTTTTATGTTTATTGAGCTTTCATTACACTGTGTAATAACAGTGGAGTTGAAGACTGCAGCTCTTCTCTCTCATAGCAGCAAGGTAGTATGAAAACAAATCAGGTTACTCAGCCAGATAATAAATAATCTGTCTCTTTGGATGATGTCAATGTTAGAAAATTTATAAAAAGCTGCAGCGTTAATTTCTATTTTACACAACTTATACACAAATATATGAATTATTTTGCCTATATTTATACAAGTACAACAGTAGTTTGTAAAATAGATTTTAAGTAAAATATACATGATTAGCAACATGAGTCCATTCTCACAGGATGGCATTGCAATGAACAACAAAACCAACATGGCTGGAATGCAGTTTGCCTCTGAACAAATCCCTCGCTATAAGTACTACTAGTCCTTTAAAAAAACGTGTCCCCTATCGTGGAGTCATTATCTTCTTCATCATCATCTTCATCAAGGTAATCTCAGCCTGATTTTATACTGAGGCAACAAGTGAACACTCTCCCAAGCCCTTTCATGTCAATCACCAGGATGACAAAGGTTCCCCCATCACACCGCCATACAAAGTGAAGGAGAGAAGCATGTGACATTTCAGGCAAGTCCATACAAGGCCACAAATAGTCACAGTACAAAAAATATATGTATATGAAAACAACCAGGCACACACATGCCGACCATACAACTCAATTTTATATTTTTGTAAAAACAAAACAAAGAACTAGAAAAGAGGTCTGTAGCACCTTAAGGAGCTTTAGAAGTATCCATTAGCAGCTTGATCCAATACCAAAATATTGCAATATTGCAGTGTTTCTTACATACACATTCAACATGGTTCACTGGCACCACTGAAGCTTATAATGAAGGTTGACATGAATTGCTAAAGGTCTGTGTCTCTCACTGAAGAAACCCCTCCAACCAGATATTCAGTCATCCATCAGGGAACAATAAAAGTGTAAAATATTGGGGATAAAAAAGTATATGAAAATATCAGTGTCCCCAAGCACTTGAGCCTTATAAGTTACTCCAATACCTTTAGTCCAACCTGTCAATTAAAAAATCATGTTTAAGGCAACAAAGTGTGTTTAAGTGTAAATACTGGGATAGCTACATACACTAGCTCTCTGAATACTTTATCAAGGGTTAAAAGCCAAACAAATTGCCAGCATAGATATAGATGGTAAGAAATGTGGCATATTTGAAATGGCAGCAATGATGTGAAAATAGAGTCTTTACTATCCGACAGATAGATCCCTCAATGAGACACACAGAACATTTGTGCAAGTAAAGCAAATGACACTTAATGATAGTAAAACACTGTAAAAATTGTACCTGTAAAAAATAAAACATTTAATATTGTATTTACACGTTAACTTTTTCTAAAGAGCTAAATATGACATCTATACTTTGTAATAAAGGAATTTTAAACAAGAAAAAAAGTACTGGAGGAAACAAAGGCATAACATTTTCCGAAAGTGCTACGATTATAGAAGAATCTGCCCTATATAGAGGCTTACCAAACATTTTATGTAAAACCACAAACCTTCAAGATACATTGATAGCACTCAACCCCATAACACTTGAAAACATTACACAGGCATTCAGCTTCCCCTTTCAATGACATCCCGTGGCCCTAACTAAAGTGATATTGTTTTCATTCAAGAAATGTTTAAGGAACATGGAGGATTCAAATAAGTGTTTTGCCTTAATGGTTATTTTTAACAGAGTAAAACAATGTGAGGTTGCACATTTTTTGCTCCAAGGGAAAACACTGCTGGAGTCTGTATTATGTAAAATGCATGAGCTAAGTAAACACTGTATACCAATTGTACATTCACACAATTTGAAAGGTTGTGATATACAGTCCAAACTGAGCATAGTCTTTTTTGAAACATACAAGTTGGAGATAAAGCTGAAGTTGCAACCTAAAGTGGACCTCACTGTAAATGAACAGCCCAGCTACTGTACTTTTTCAGTCATTAGAAATCAATCAAATTAATATCCACTCCCATAGGTTACATGAACTTACAGAGTTGGTCTATGTGAGCATTAAAGATTTAGTAGAAATATATCAAAACAGTTCCCCCACTAATGTTTTTAATATAATATATAATTATTTCAATGGGATCTATTTATAAAACTGATTATGGTTTACATGAGAGAATGAAATAGTAAAACTTGATTAATTCAAATGGATATGCAGTACGTTGCTGCTATTGTTCAGAACGCTATAGGCACATTTGCACACTTGCATGTAATCGGCCCTGCTGTACTGAAATTAACGTGGTTGAAAGGTGTCTGTGAGGTCCTCATCTCCCTTTGAGTGAGGCAAAGACACCTATAAATGGCACGTCTCGAACGAGGGTAAAAAATACTGTAATAGATATCCATTAAGGCCAAAGGTTGACTTTTACCTGAAGCCAAACCTCTATCATCATAGCATTACATCCCAGGGATATCAATATCATTCCTTCGATGATGGGATTGAATTGATCTGGCTACTAAGATCTAAGTTGTAACTGAAAACATCTTCCATACACTATCACTGAACAAAGCAGAAACATAGGCGTTTAGATTTACAGATGCACATGCACGCATACATGCACAAGCACACAGTGCCAAGTACACAAGTTCCTAAAGACTGACATTATTCTGGCAGTGACCTAAGCTGTTTCATCTTACATACAGTACCAGTCAAAAGTTTGGACACACCTACTCATTCAAGGGTTTTTCTTAATTTCTACTATTTTCTACATTGTAGAATAATAGTGAAGACATCAAAACTATGAAATAACACATATGGAATAATGTAGTAACCAAAAAAGTGTTAAACAAATCAACATATATTTTACATTTGAGATTCTTCAAAGTAGCCACCCTTTGCCTTGATGACAGCTTTGCACACTCTTGGCATTCTCTCAACCAGTTTCACCTGGAATTCTTTTCCAACAGTCTTGAAGGAGTTCCCACATATGCTGATCCCTTGTTGTCTGCTTTTCCTTCACTCTGCGTTCCAACTCATCCCAAACCATCCCAATTGGGTTGAGGTTGGGTGATTGTGGAGGCCAGGTCATCTGATGCAGCACTCCATCGAAAAACCCTTGAATGAGTAGGTGTGCCCAAACTTTTGACTTGTACTGTAGTTGTTCAGGAACTGTTTGACAGCAGCAGGGTCAGTGTCTCTCAGCACAGTGTTACAGCATCTCGCTCAGAGACAATTCTGGGACTGTCACTTCTTGACCAGACCAGACCTGTCATCCATATTTCATCATTGCTGGGATTTTCCTCTAGTTTCTATATCATACAGCACTATACAACACATCGTACAAAATTGACAAGATCATTTAGAGACACTAAAAACCAAATCCTTCATGAACACTCTTCAACCGTGGCGGCCAAGTATGAACTCCAGCCAAGTTCATATCATGCAGAGGTGTAGAATACAGTACTTTATCTAAACCTTACATACAATGTCAAAACAACTGTTTAAATTGGCGTTAAGGGGCTACTTCAGGGACTGGTAAGATAAAGTAGCTGTGTTTCTGTCTCAGCATTTGTAGAGAAGCATTTTCTGTACTGAGCTGATATGCTGGTTGCCATTGGTCGGAATACTTATATTTGAGAGGGTTCCTTCTTTGTGAATAGTATAACAAGAGGAATCTGGCTGGCTGTAATATTGTATTTACCTGTTAATAAAAAAACACAAAATAAAATAAATAAAAACCAAAATATTGTAATTGTTTTATGGGCCTTGAAGATAATCTTGGATTACTGGATACTGACTTGAAATGTAAAATTGGGACATCCCTTTGCTCTGAGTGAATGAACAATGTGTCACATATTACATTAAAAGTGCTTTTGCATTCACTACTCTGAATGTCTGCATGTGTGAGGCACAAATCTCCCATTCACACATTCAGACATTACTAATCCATCACACCACCTAGATGAGTTGTAACAGGCAGTTCTGTTCTGACCGCTCTACACAGCCTCCCAGATTTTCTACGTGAGGGTCCTCACCTCTGCAATCACATACTAGCCCTTGGCTGGAAACACAAACACGTGATGTAGGCTCACACAAACCTTAGCATACTGATACAAAGTGTCCAGATACCTGTTTAAAGATACCCATCTAGCTCTTCAAACTGCACACTGGACATATTTTTCTTTTTTAACTGGTGATTCTACTACACTGTTTCCTGCGGATTAAATATTGCTAACATTATCCTTGATTTGATGCATGATTGGGTTTGCCTGACGACTCAAATGGAATTCTTCCGCTGCTCTATGTTCGCCACATACTTCAGATTGAGACTGCCATCGTTGAAGTTGTTTGTGGTGACATCAAAATGAGGGCTGTTGTACAAAACAAAATCATCAGCAATTGGATCATCTTTAACCAATCAGAGTATCAAAGCCAATGACCAATTTTCTAAACGCCGCTTTACCCACGTGTGTTCTGGCTCTGGCCCAACCCATCCGTTTCTGGGACCAATCAGAACAGTTAGAATAAGTTTGCGTTCTAGAAATCGTCGGGGAGGTGCTCAGGCCAATAGCGTTTGGCTGGAGCTCGGCGTTTGGGTAGCCAGGCAATGATTGAGTTAAAGCTCCCCAAACTATTTCTAACCTCATATCCGGTACTAAAACCGGTAGAATGAGGAAAGACAAATTGACCCCAGTTATGTGGCAGTGCTTTAATGTTGTTTCTACTGTCTGGTTCCATTTCGGTCCTTTAGCAATTTTGACCAAGGGGTATGAAGCAGCGAAGGGCTAGGGGCCGAAATGGAATCAGGCCTACGATTACATTCTTGCCATAAAATGTGTATATTATCTTGTCCCTTTTATATGAAATAAAATGAAATGAGGAAGAACAACTTAGTCTATCTATAGCTGAGTTATCCCATCGGCCTATAGGGGAACTACTAAGCAGCAGCAACATTTACAACCATCAGCGATACCATGACACTATTCTGCCTGACAACTCAATCGATATTTGGTTGACTTTGGTTTTGATGGGGAACAAGGATGATTCTCACACTACATTCCACAAGGGGCTTTTCAGTACCTTATGTCTAAAAACATATGATTGCATTGCTATAAATCTTAAAACAAAACAAAGAGATAGACATTTAAAAAATGGTTAGCGGTGAGGACATTCAACATCACACAAAAGTACAAAGTTCTATATGAAAATATGGTTAAATCTACATACTAGGTTCAATCTACTCCAAGGTAAAGGGAGTTAAGAATATAGATGGGTAGAAATACATCACTGCAATCACATTCCTAAATAAATTCCTCTATGTAAAACTCCAAAACCCTAGTTATGTTTAACTGTTGTTTGAACTAAAATGGACTGTGTTGGTCATCAACATTATAGTGGTGAATTTGCAAGGGCGGTGAAGATATAGTATTGTTGACACTAACCACATGAAATGTCAACCATTATCCCATGGCTTGAGCTATGTGGTTGAGCCAAACGACTTGTGTATGTGGTATGTGTCAGTGCTGATACTCACCCATACATCTAATATACTGTGTCAGTATCTGTATGTGTAGAATCCCATAACTGTTGAACAGAAGTGCTATTACGTTGTAGTTTTGTGCAGACATATTCAAAAATGTGTTACTGGCATGAAAATAATAATTTGCAGAATATAATTTTTTATCAGCCTGTGTGTGTTTACTGTACGTGTGTAAGTGTGTGTGCATGCGTGTGTGTTGTGTCACTGGAAGGCCTGGTGAAAGCGGGGCAGTGTGGTGGTTGTGCTCAGGTTAGAGCTGTAGGAGGAGGAGAGGCTGTGGAGGGGGCTTACATCCTCCCCGCTCCCTGTCACCTCGTGAGAATCAAGGGGCTGGGGCGGAAGCTGGACGAGAGACAGCGCCTCCTCTGGCGGGAAGGGGACCCCACCTAGACCCCCACCGCCTGTCACCTGGTGCCCATAAGGAGGGCTGTTCAAGGGCAGGAAGTTGAAGAGCTGTGAGAAGTCGAGCAACGAGGAGGAGGCCAGCGACTCGCCCGCTGCCGCCGAGATTTTGGACAGAGATGCCTCGTCAGACGAGGTCTCGTCCAACGAGCCCACCTGGGAGTCTAACTCCAGTTTGGAGGCGGAGGATAGCTGAGCCCCCTCGGCCGAGGAGGACGGCATGCCGCTCTGCAGTTCCATCAGATACGTCTCCAGTTCTCCCTTTAGATGTTGCTCCCTCTCCAGAGTGGAGACGGAGTATGAGGTAAGGTTAGAGCCCAGCTGGTACTTTAGGGGGAAGGGGTGTGGGGGGTTGGGCTCTGTGTCCAGGGGGGGCATGGTGGGGCAGTGGTGCTGGGGCAGCAGAGGGCCACCGTACAGGTTGAGCTGGAGCTGCCTGTGCGGCGTCGACATGGTGGCCAGCTCGCCCTTGACGCCTCCGGCTAGCCCACAGGAGAAGGGTGAGTCCAGCGAATCGGCCGGCTCCGTCTTGACCCTCAGCAGCTCACGGGCGTGGCTCTTCTTCATGTGGCGCGTCAGGTGGTCCTTCCTGCCAAAGCGCTGGGCGCAGTACTGGCACAGGAAGTCCTTGCGGCCTGTGTGCACCACCATGTGGCGGCGCACGTCCTTGCGTGTGTAGAAGCGGCGCTCGCAGTGCTCGCACCGATGCTTCTTCTCTTTGGTGCCGCCCGAGGACTTGCCGGCGTGGGTCTTAAGGTGCTCCAGGAGAAGGCCGGTGCTGGCGAATGGCTGAAGGCACACCTGGCAGGTGAGGTCTCCGCTGTTGGCCGCATGAAGGGCCAGGTGACGCTTGAAGCCCAGCTTGGTGTTGTAGCTCTTGCCGCACTCCTGGCAGGCGAAGGCCTCCTTGTTGGGGTCGTGAGTGTGCAGGTGGTTCTTCAAGTGATCCTTGCGGTGGAACATTTTCTCACAGTACGTACACTTGTGGGTTTTCTCTGACGAGTGTGTTGCCATATGCCTTTGAACACAGATGACAATCCATCAACACTTTATATTTCAGCAATAACTCTTAGTGCTTATGTAGGCATGCTAGTCAGGACACATACGTGTGATTTTAAAACTTAAATAATACATGAATGTATACAATGACAGACTACTAAAGATAACAACTACATATTACAGTAAGTGTTGTACATATGAATACAGTATGGCCTACTAGAAGATAACAGGTGCTTGTTCTGTTACCGTTGCAGCTTGTATTTGGAGACAAAGGCCTTGGTGCAGTCCTGATGGGAGCACCGGTACGGTCTCTCTCCTGTGTGTGAGTAGGAGTGCACCTTTAGCTTCTCCACGCTGTTGAAAGCCTTCTCGCACAGCTGACAGGGGAAGTTCTTCCTGGGCTTGCCCCCCTCCGCTCTCTTGCGCCTCCCTGTGGCCGCCGCGAGCCTGGCTTTATCCGGAACGTGGTCTAAGTGCCCCTGGGTTCCCGTGGCCATGGCACCCTAGGGCAGCGCGGCTGGTTGGACAAGGACGCGGTGCCCACCTACTGTCAACGACGCTTGTTCTCTCTCCAGTTTTATGTGCTCAACACCGCCAGGACTCAGGCGCCTGAAGATGTGTGTGAGAGAGAGGGGGAGGGGAAAAGGTTCATGTTCTCATTCAAAAGCGTAAGAAGAGTTCTACTGCAATTCCATATCATTCTACAACTAGGGGAATACATTTATAAATTGTATTACAGACCAGTATTTATGAGAAACCCTGTACGGGCCATTCATAGATTACATTTATGAGATCCAGATCCAGATCAATCCAGATCAAATCCAGTCATAGAAAAATGTAATCAAGCCATTGTGTTTAAATATGGCATTCAATCTTTCTTGATCCTATATTTCTCCACTATCGGGACATGATTCAAAAGATTTCCAGTGTAACATTCCCGCAACAACAGGAACGCAGCTTCTGCCAAACCCGCATGGCTAATTATCCATGTCCTCTCAAGCTGGATCATCCCGGAGCAACTAGTCCTGACTCCCGATGCAAGCCGGGAAGGGAAGTGTGCAGGAAACAGGGTGTAAAGGAAGTGCACAGGAGCTCTCAGTAAAGACTATGGGGAGAGCATACATGTTTTGTAATGTACACAATTATTGGAGGGGGTTATTAATGCCAAGCTCAGGCGTGTTAAGGAAGGCATCCATAGCTTGATAGTTATGTCTTTAGATAGAGCTAATGCTTTATCTAAAGACATAACTATCCCTTTTCCTTGCTCTACGCTATTACAATACATAGGTCATGTTGTGTGAAGGGGATTTTTCTAAAGCTATATGTATGGTAACGGCCTTGTAAGGTCACCGCTCTGGAGCCTTTCTTAAAAACTCTCGAGGCTGCACATTAAACCATCTTTGTTTGGACAACAGTCTGAGCAGCCTTATACAATTAATGATAAGGTGAGCAAATCATACTGAAAAGTGATATGGTTGCGATACATGTAGTCACATAAACATGTATCATAATGCTATTGAAAAAAATTGAGGTTTTCTGGCCGTTAACCTTAATCTTTAAAATGTTACAAAATAAAAAATAAAAACACTTTCTGATCTAATGATTATAAAAACCATTGCTGATGATCTGTATTCACAATGCACAATTCTATAAACTGACAAATTAAAGCAGTTCAAATCAGGTATTTAGAATTTCAACAGGGTTTACACATTGATGTCTGGATTGATTAGAACTGCAAATCCTCTCAACATGACCATGCTTCTCGTTAAGACAAAACGTCATTCTTAATGTAACATTAAAACAAACATTTGTCTCTTTCTCAACCCTCTCACTATCTGTCTACCAACATTACTTTATAGACATATATTCGATCATTTATGTTAGATACGGGCAATTCCACTGTAGCAGAGTGACACTTTAAAATGTATATCAAACAAAAACCAATGATTACAGAGTTAAATTAACCATACAACTCTATGCACAAGGACTTATTTGAACAATTTCCACATTTACTTGAGGAACAATGCAGATGCAAAGTTTGGTAACAGAATGACTGTATCTCTGACACTATTCTCTGGATATTCATACACAGAAAAAACATCTGAAAATACATCATCCAATTGTATTTGATACACCTTACATTGGTGAGCCTTTCAGCTGTAGCCCCATTGGAGTACTCCAAATTCAAACATGAACCAATGATTAAAGTGTAAAATATGACATTTTACATAAAACCTAGACAATACCAGAGGCCATCTGCCTTGAAAAAGACAGCATTCCAAAAGAGACTGGATTACTGGAATAGGTCAATTAAAATTTGACTTTTTTTTTGTCTTCTGATGTGAACAGATGAAAAAGGCACTACATCAATAATGTAAAGATATAAAGTATATCAAATGCTCTATGAATATTAAAACTTTAAAGCCAATTGAATAATTTATTTCCAAAACGCTATATCCACCAATTTTTCATATTTTAGTTTTTTCATCAGAAATTATTGCTTATGGGTACCTCCATGTGTGTGTAAAATATTACTGATCTCAGATTTTGTATAATAGATTTGAGATGTTTATAAAGATGTTTTATTTTTTGGGCAAAACGCTATATATCCATTGTTGAGCTGGAATGGGATGTTCATATCCTGTATATTCGACTGTGACGTGTGGTTGTCTCACCTAGCTATCTTAAGATGAATGCACTTACTGTAAGTCGCTCTGCATAAAAGCATCTGCTAAATGACTAAAATGTCAAATGTAAATGTTTTACATACAGATATCATATTACTGTAATGAATTATAATTTTTTTAAATATTGATATCACAAAAGTATCATTTGTTCAGTTCTTTACTAAAAAAATGAGCTATTTGTTACATTTGACAGTGTAAAACCTCACAGTAGGCTACTACCTATTTCTCTGAGAGTGAGGTGGATATTTGGCATTTTGCAAACAAACATGACTATTTGTCTCTCTGAAATGAAACCATCAAGTGATAGATTTGAGAAGAAACAAAACATGTCTGTCATTGAACAACCCTATGCCATGATTAGATTATGAAAAAAACATACCAATCTCTTCAATTTAGTTAAACAATGAAAGCTAATTTAACCAACATTTCTGAAAATTGATATGTAGCATTTTAGAATGAAACTCTTCAATTGTTGATTCCATTCGACCTTATACCAATAAGAAAATGTAACCTAATTTGTTTAATGTAACTGTACAGTTTTAAAAGATCTAATCAAAAACTAGTATTATCCCAAAATCTAAGACATATAAAAGTTGCAAGTGTTTCAATGCAACAAACAAGTGTTTTAATGCAACAGATTCATCTTATTTAGATACATTTCACATGTTAAATGTTATAGAAACAAAGTTACTTTTTTCCTCCTCATCTTCTGGTGCAAATGCTTCTAGAATAAAAACTTTATTAAAATACATAAAATAAACAAAAGTTTTATCTGCAATACAATATAATGCACCCCAAAATGAATGAATATAGTCAAGTTATTACATTATGAATAGCAAAATATGTGGACCCCAGTTAGCCTAACTCAGATTATAAGAATGCAGTGATTTGCACACACTTCAGTGACATTACGTAACAATATATATTTAGCATTTCATTTAAAGTTGTTTTTTTTACAGATGCATCTGACATGTTTCGTCATGTAAATGCCAACCGAACCCGTTCATAAAATGATAAAACAAGGAGAAGGCAGGGGAAAGCCTTTCTCTTTAAGATGAAAAACTTGTCACCATGTGAAAACCAATTTAGGAGAGCAAAGCACACACTTCAAAAGCAAGGTTTTTTGCATCTTGCTATCCACCATATCAGCCAAATAGTTATTACATAGGAGACAACATCAACATATTGGCTGAACATGCACAATAAGAAATCCATAGCGCAATTGTGCCATTCAAGAGAAACCTCCCCAAAACGGCAAATAGCCTACATGACTGTAAAACCCAAGCCAAACAGCATTGTGAACCCATCTCGAGTTCACTTGTAGAGGTTCTGCCATGTTGCTATAGGCTCCTCGTGCGTCCTATAGCCATGAGCAGCACCAGTCGGATAGCAGGGGCTCAATGCTATGGCTAACAATAACCTGGGAATAGCTTTATACACGACACAAAAAAACAGATAGCCTACTATATCAGTGCATCATACATGCAATGCTACTGATCATCATGTCCAATCTGAATTTGATAATATAAGCAACCTGCAAATATAAACATTTTAATTAATCGCATTAAAGTCAATGGGACGTGATTTTGATGTAACATAGCAGCAGCTTGTAACATCATCCAATGCATGTTGTTAAACTTAGTATAACTCTCTGTACAAAATAGACGGACATGAACACATGCATAAGCAAATGTTTAGCATCGCCTAATTAGTTTGCCCGCAGTTCTCCCTCCATTTTGGTTGTTTATGGTATTGACAAGCAACTTCTTCTCTTCGATACTTGTCTATTTAAACTAACTCAAAGTTGCACTGTCATCTCTGATTTTAGTCAAAGACGTGTTCTGTCTATAGGGCCTACATTCTGGATGAAAAAATGACATAATACAGTGATAATAAAATCATAATTCACATATTAAATTTCGTATTTTCAAGTTTCGGCAAAATGCTTCTATCGATAAGGGCATGTTTACAGTGTTTTCTGGTGTAGCCTTCATGTGAGTAAAATTAAAAACAGTATGCGCACAGCATGCATTTTTAAATAATTTTGATATATTTAAGTGCGCGTGTGTTCCCGTCGGCTGTCCTCGCAGCACTGTTGTTATTATATTCAGGAAAAACTTAAACGAAACAAAATTGCTAAACTTTTCTTAACTTTTCTCAACTCAACTGTTTCCCATGGTTGTTGACATTCACTATCACGCAACGTAACATGCCTAGCACTAATGACACAATTTATTTAAATTTTCTTAATATTTCTGTCTTCCTTTGGTTTCCTCTGAGGTCCCAAACTGGGTGCTGATTAACACAAACTTTTTTCCCTAGCTCACCCCTCTCTCATAATTTGAATAACCCCGATATTTTAATTCAAGAACTCCGTAACAATTTACTTAAATTACGCCAAACTCACCCCAGGAGCCTTAACATCCTTTCTACGGAGTTTTTCTTGACTTTCAACTATTTTCCGAATTTTTTATAATTTTTTTCTCATATTTTTTGCTAGACGCGGCGGGCCTGAAAATTGTTTGCTTTCCCCTCTTTCCAGCAGCCATTGTGTATGCGCTGCGATGCAACCAAACATACATTTTGGCCACGCCTACTCAATATCCCTCCCACCTCTTATTTTTGATTTGTGTAACGTCTTGTCACTTTTATATTTCAGTGTCATTGTTTGTCCCTTTTAATAAAGTTCAATTTTCGGACTCGCTAGTGATACTGTCAATCGCATTGACTTCGTTTTGGTTTTATTTATAACAATAGGTGGACTAAGGATGTCATTAGAACCGTCCTATTGGCTTATCGACCTGTCAGTTTACTGAAAAGTACCCTGTCGTCGTTTCTGTATTTTGTCCTGTTGGTCAATTTTGCTGTCCGTTTGTTGCAGACGTCATGAACATCGTAGTGCGATGTTATTAAATGACGTTCGAACTGACATGAGGGAATAGATGCACACGCATTCAACCAAGATTTCCACAAAACATCAAGAAAAGTAAGTGCGGCACGCGGTGGGCAGTCATTTAGATTTGACCAAACTCGAAGCGCAGTGATTTGCGAAAGGTTCGCTGTCGCGTGAAAATATCATTATCAAACAATTCGACTTCCTGGCTGGCTAGCTATGCTAGCTGCGGCACTATCAGACAACTTGGCGGAGAGTCATGCACAACTTTTGAGGTAACATTTTGCTTTTGCAGTGTCGCTTTTGTGACGTCGGTTAGCAGAAAGCGTCGTTAGCCCTCTTGCGGGATTATTTTTTTATTAGTTAGTTGCTATAGTTGCAGTAGCTAGCTCACTCATTCGAAGGTCAATGACAAAGATGATCTATTATATTGACAAGATAGTCGAGTGACGGCTGTAACAATGGAAATATGTCCACAAAGATGGAAGGTAGGCGAGATCAGGTGGGACCATTCCAGCCAATTAGAGAGCTCCGATTTAGTCGGTTTTTTTTGCCAAAATGCCACGTGCGTTCACTGTCAGTGCATTCGTAACAACATAACCATTACATAACTTCTATCAGATCAAATAAGCCTCAAGTAGGAAATTAGCGATGACATTTTTTTTGTTAGACAAATTCGACACTGACTCCCATACAAAAAAATTACTTCGTGGTCTTTCGTGGACAGATTTTGAGCGGCGTCAACACTCTCGCTTCGCCTTCTCTGACGTTCATTCATGTAGCTCGAGCTGTAGCAACAACGTTATAAGGTGCAACTATGAGTTTGCTGTTCCTGAAATTATGATAAAAAAATTTTACCTGATATTTATCCAGTCATTGTTGCCGCTCTTGAGAATACATAGGTCAATGGGTCCATCCCTGACCTTGTATGTTTTATTGTAGCCAACCGTGATCATATAAATTGTTTGATTGCACGAGACAATGAATGTATCGACTTCAATGTATTGCACATTTGTTTTTTTTCAGCGAAGCAGCAAGAAATGGACAAAAACGTGCGCAAGCTTCGAAGTAAAGATATAAACCCATGCATTGAAGTATGTATTAGTTTGCAGGCTACATGCTTGAATAAGATTATGCCTACTACATTTGAGATCTATACTGGTTTGAATGTTAATGTCACTTCTGTCTAATTCAACCACATGACTTTATTATTTTACAGGAAAGTGATGGCTCTCAGAAATGTTTGGATGCCAATAACTATGATAAGAACATGTGTTCTGCATATTTTCTGAGATACAAAAACTGCAGAAAATACTGGGTGAGTATGCATTGGCGCAATCCATGAGTGCCAATCTAATGTAGCCTAATGCAGTGAGAGTTCTAAAATAGATATTAAGTATTGCATGTAGGCCAACATGAGGCAAATATGAAGAATTCAAATTTACAGGTTGTCCAAAGGGAATGTTTAATGCTAAAACTAAAACATACACACCTCAAACTAAAATTGGAAGGACCAGCAGAATGACTCACTGCATTCAAAGCTCGCTCCCTGTTGAGTTATTCTGTGTTAGTCTTTAAACTATGGAATCAGCTTAATTGATTAGCACCTGCTGAAGAGGCCACTTTTTTTGTTGAATTTTACCCCCAATTTTGATCTTGTCTCATCGTTGCATTTCCCCAAAGGCCTCGGGAGGTGAAGGTTGAGTCATGCGTCCTCCGTGACATGACCTGCCAAACCGCAGTTCTTAACACCCGCCCGCTTAACCCGGAAGCCAGCCGCACCAATGTGTCGAAGGAAACACTGTTCAACTGACTAGAGGTCAGCCTGCGGGCACCTGGCCCGCCACAAGGAGTCGCTAGAGCGTGATCAGCCAAGTAAAGACCCTCCGGCCAAACCATCACCTAACCCGAAAGACACTGGGCCAATTGTGCGCTACCCTATGGGACTCCTGATCACAGTCGGTTGTGATACAGCCCGGGATCAAACCTGGATCTGTGGTGACTCTAGCACTGTGATGCAATGCCTCCCGAGTGGCGCAGCGGTCTATGGCAAGAGCCCACCCCTTAATGAGCCTCTGTCTACGGCAACTGGGTTGAGATGGGGATTTGCAGTGGCTGTGTTTGCAGTCTTGGGAAAGTAGCCATTTGCACGGAGCTGCCCTACAAAATAATTGGTAATGTTCTGGTTTTGTTCATCTATCCATCTGCATTATAATATGTACTTCATTGTCCATTAACTTTCAGAGATTGGAAATACTCCTTTTTATGTTCACACCCCCCAGGAGACACACAAGCACCCTGAGGGTGCAGCGCCCTTGAAGCAATTGTAAGGGGTTAGGTGACTCGTTTAAGGGCAAAAGTCAGGCACCCAATTATGTTTTTATTTTTTCATCAGTTGGGATTTGAACTGCTAACCGCTAGGCTGCGTGCCGCCCCTAACAGTCCCAAATCAGTGCATATCACAGGGCCTATGGACTTAAATCGACATGACTCCAGTGTTTTCTGTTTTTTTTCAGCACAACATCATGGTGAATAGGAGACGAGATGGCGTGAAGCCTGACATGCCCACTGCAGAGGAGCGCCAAGAGATACTAGCTGCCATTGGAGGCAAGCCCTATTGAGGCAGTGGCAAGACCAGCAGAAGGAAACACTGGAGTGGGGTGTAGACCATACTTTCCAGTAAAGTTCTGGGACAGACACCTTCTTTATGAAGGTCTGAGAGTTCCTTCACACACCTCACCATTATGATGCTGACCGTGTCCCAAGAGGTGCCTCTGCCGCACTGTGTGCTGCTTGCCACTAAAGGTTGATGGTGGCGTTGAAACCTGTGTCAAATACCAATGTCAATGATCAAATCACTACAGTATGCTGAAATCTGGCAATGAATGTGCATAGCTGGTTAGTATGAGTTGAGCTATATAGAAAAGCACTTCAAGATGCAAGTTGCCTTGATGAATCAAGTGTTTTAAGTCTTTAAAGAAAGAACTGGAAAGACTATGGACTTACTCAACTTTATTTGCAAGCCTTGCCAGCATCTCTGAAAATAAACTGAGTGTGTATTTGTAAAAAGTTATTTATTTAGTATACTTTTTTCACAATCTCGTAACAGTATTTTTTGGAACAATGTTGTCGATTTTTACAACAGTCCACAAGACAACTCTGGCCTTTTTGCAAAACAGTAAATGTAATTGCTTTCTTAATACATTCTTAACTATGATACAGTCAATTACATTTATTTTAAAAATGAGGACTGCCTGCAAAGACATTAATGCAACCATATTTATCTCTGGAGTACAAGCAGACAAAACAGAAAGTTAGTCTTTATTTGCAGTCACTAAGTCATGATTAAAATTGGTACTAGCCTACAACCATTGAAAGGTGCAGAATTATGTGTGATTACTCCTTTTATGCATATTTCATACACATTAAATGTTTTTAAAATAAGCACATTGTGTGCAGGATTCAGTCATTGGTATCATCACAATCGAATTCTTTGTATTCAATGCATAGGCTGGTTTGCTCATAGTTTTGTAGACTTTCCATTGGTGCACTTAATAGGCAATCAGGCGAATACATTGGAGGAACACCACTGATATGAATGTATAGCCTCAAACCACACCAAAGCTCTATAATGGAAGGTGACAATGTTGGTGACGATTTACTTAGAAGTAACCCAACTTCACTCTGCATGTCAGCAATATTGTACAAAATCATACAAGTTAGTCCCCATTACTTAGATCTTTCCCGATATTGTACATGGTATGACACTGATGGGGTTGTATTTACTCATTGCCGGAAACAGTTAACGCAACTGTACACATTTCTCTTCGGATGAATTTTTTTGTTTGTTAATATTCTGTGAAATGAAGACTACAATTAATTTTGTATTCACTGATAACATTTGTATTTAAAGTTTTGCAAAAGGTGGTATAAGATATGCAAGTCAGGTACAAAGACAAGAAAATGATCATAACGTTAGTACATGCATTTGATCGCAGCTGACCTGCTAATGATACGTTTCAACACGGATCCAAAAATTGCTTGTACACGATTGAGAAAAACCATAACATACTGGCACCATGCCTGATCGCAGATCTGTATTGTTTTTTATTTATTTAACTAGGCAAGTCAGTTAAGAACACATTCTTATTTACAATAACGGCCTACCCGGCACGATGCTGGGCCAATTGTGCGCCGCCCTATGGGACTCCCAATCACAGCCGGTTATGATACAGCCTGGAATTAAAAACCGGGTCTGTAGTGATGCCTCTAGCACTACGCCACTCGGGAGTCCCAAATGTGCTTTGGCCAAGATCTGATTCGCTGTTATGCTAAACAGTCTTGCAATGTAAACGTCTACTCTGTTGGGCAGGCTTAAATAGATGAGTGCCAGGAGTAAAGTGGGTCATATTCTGATTCAATAATCCATGTTGCCGCAGTGTTTACACCATCACATACAGTATATGCTGTTAGCTAAATCCCTTGGAATCTCAGTTGGCAATTATTTTGAATCACATACTCTGAGGGCACATGCAGATCTGGGACCAGGCTAATTTAGGGAAAATATTTAACTTTGTTTGATTGTTTCAAGTGCATGCATTATGTAAGGTAATAGCCTATGACTTGATACAATAAAACACATTTGAAAAGCTTCAGTTGTATTGTATTCCGACACATTTTCATCATGTCATGTAGTGTCGGTTGTATGCCAGTGCTATTGTTTTGCATTAGTGTTTCAGAGCCATTTACACTAGGTGGTGCTGTTGCTTTACTGACGGAGCCACCCACACATTACCCTGCCTTCTCAAATCTGGCTATAGAGGTCTACAGCAATGTTGGTTTCCCCTCGAAACGGCGAATGATAAGTACGGTTGTTTAATGTTTTAATGGTGACTGACCACTGTCAGACTGTGAGGATCCACCTGATCTGCTGATTCCTAGAGTGTGTTTTTCCATGGCAAATGTTGAGATGATGCCTATAATCAACAATCCCCTGCACACAGCAGATGTGCACTACAACATTGTGGCTCTCAGAATACCGATTAAGTTGCACTCATTATCGAACAAGCAATCAAGCAAAGAATGTCTCTTACTCAGTGCCAATCTATTACTTTGAACAGATGTCCTACTTTTTTTCAATGGCATAAAGAAGATAAACCATGTATGTTAATTTGAGATCATGTATTTTATTATGCGATCAGACAGTTGTAAAGCTTTCCAAACATTTAACTTTCCAGCAAGCAAAGATTAATATGAGGTATACATGGTAAATCATTAAGACATGATATACGATTGTGATTATCTGAAAAGATAACCATGGCTGCACCTGTAAATGAATAATGATGATATGTCCATAATTTCATACTATCAAATAACGAGTTGAAACATCAGCAACCTTCAAAGTGTACTTTGGCATATTATTAAAGTTTCTTAGCAGCTTTACTGCCATGGCAATATATCCCAACTACATTTTTGATGCGGATACTTTTGAACAAGCTACATAATAAGACTATAATATAATTAAGGCTAACAATGCATATACTTCGATTAAAATACATAAAGCAAGAAATCATTCAACAACCACTTTAAAGCAGTAGCTTTTGTAAATGAATACATTTCAAGTGACTCTCAGGACAGAAATCTCATTGGACGTAAAAGAACAGACATTTACTTCATACTGTATTCCCACACAATAGTAAAACAAAAGGTACCAACATATATGGTAGAATTAGTAACCATAGTTTCATACGAGTGCATCATCTCTGTATACTGTCAATGGCTCTTTAAAACATCCTTCATAGGCGATAATTATTTGTGCACTAACAATTCAATTCTACAGTGAATTTCATATATGTACATGTATAGGCAGTTAGCCACTGGTATGTAGGATATGCATATTACTTCCATTATAAAAGCCAGAAAAGCTTATTAAAATGTAGTCTAGATTCACAAAGGGTTGTAAACTGTAGCACTTCATGCGGGAAATGGATTGAGACCCCCCCCCCCCTGAGCACTTATTGAATGCTTCAGTCCTTTTTCCCATGGCCTTTGAATGCATCCATGAAATTGAATGCCCCCAGGTAGTCTCCCAAGAGGAGCCCCATCTTAGTGGGCAAAATGCTGTGAAAAGAGAACACACGTGATGAAAAGAGACAGGGGTTATTTATTCACCTTCACAGCAGCTGTGAATTATTGACCTATTTTTTTTCTCTCCAAACGCACAAAACCCAATAAATACCGAACAAAATAATTGAATAGTCATGTACATATACTGTACGTCATGTATATGTGCAGTAAAGCCATTCTGTGAAGAACTGCTGCACTTCAAACATCAATAATCAAACATAAAATGCCTTTATGACTGACATAAATGCTAGGGACTCCATATGATCATGCACCACATTAACTTTTACAATCATTTTTCGGAAAAAATTACAATAGGAACCATCAAAGGCTTTGTGGCAGTGTGCAGATTTCCATACAGATTTCCATACGGAAGTAGAGCTTGATTACAATTGATACAGGAGGAATAGGAGGTGAGTCATCTCTCTCTGTCATCTCTCTCTCTTGCTCTCTCTCTTTCTCTCCTATCTCCCTCTCTCTCTCCCTCTCTCTCTCTCTCTGAGGTGCTCTCATTCATGGAGGGCTTTCCAGCTAAAGCCCAACTGACTAAATGTCCACCTTAGAATCCAGGTTCTTTTGTGAGTTAATCATCTCTCCAATTTATGCATTTTTGGCACTTCAATCAAATTCAAGGAATACATTTTCATTAAATTAGTTCCAATAGGTAATTAGCAATAGGATTTCTTAAAAAATGCACCATTAAGAGTGGGAGTTTTACGCCTGTATGAAGGTACTGAAGGGCCCAGATGCAGTTTAGAATTAATGTCAGTGAATCCTTAGATAAAACAGTGTGCTCAGATTAGCAAGTGTGTGTGGGGGTGTGTTGAAATATTATTCCCCTCTTGCAATGGGGTCATAGTCCTACTAAAAAGTTCAACTCTGTCCCAATGTTACAGCAGAGAAGCAGTCTGTGATAGAGAAAATGCCTGTCTACATTCTCAGTTCCTGTCTGGGCTGTGTTGTAATCACTCACGTGTTATGACCTTCCCCTACCACCTCTGAACCCAATGCCTGTGTTTATAGTGTTTGATATAAATTATTAACATGAACTACTATCCAAAGCATTCGTAGCACATCCTTAAACACTAAATAAACATGACATAATGGCTACAGGTACATAGACAGTTATTTTGACATGTAATCGTGTGGTGTATGTCACCTTGTTTCTGTGAGCGTGTTCATGTTTATTGTGTGAAATAAGTACACATGGATGGGTGTATGCGAGTTCATGTACATGTCGGAAAGTTGTATGTGCGTGCGGTCGAGTGTACTGTAAGTATGTGTGTGATGCGTGTGTGCACTTATTTGTGTGTTTGCGTGTGCGTTTTTTGCCCGCTACCCGCCTGTCTCTCACGCAACCTCCTCTCCACTCTTTGTTTACACATGCACCTTTCCACCTAGGCAGCTGTCAGGTCAAGTATCCTCTGTGGCAGGCCTGCATTAATCACTCAGATCTCTAGAGCAATTTCTAGTGTTTAGACAAGCACCACCACAAACAACGTGTTCCAGCTCTCAATTTCTCTCACTCCACTCTCAATCTCAGTCCCTGTGATAGAAATATTTGCACTTTTGCTTATAGCCCCCACACCATTTGACACAAGGAAGGCTTGCTCATCTGCGTTCGTACCGGATCAATCTGGTTGGTGTCTGTCCAGTTTAGGGACAAACAACAATGTTTATGCATGCAATGGCTTTATTGACCCAACTCTTGCTTCTGCGCACACATAGGTCCCTAAACCATTCTGCTGTTTTATTTAACCACCATGTTTCTATTTTGATGTAAAAATACTGCAATGTGGATTTGGTTAATTGAGCCCGGTAAGTAAAGTAACGCTCCCTATACTTTCAATGCATTTTTTGCACAAAGGTTGGGTATCCGCTTGTCAAAATAAAAAATGTGCGTGAACTGCGTTAACGTGAGTTCACCCTTCACTACACCACTGTTCTCAGTCCACAGTGTCAACAGTTTTATCTGTTGCGTCCTCTCCATACATTTTTGTTGTGTCAACAATCTAGGTCATTGCTGATTACAAAGGTTTGAAAGGCAGTGTTGGGTGGATCATAATAATGCCTTAATAAATACAAATAAATACACTTTTAAGACACATTTCAGTTGAATGCATTCAGTTGTACAACTGACTGGGTATCCCCCTTTCAATTAGTATATTTCAAGTAGAATGGAATGTATCTGTTTTACCCGGTAGTCGAACATGCAGAATGCTTTTGGGTACTAGTAGCAGCTAGACCCCCTCCACAGGTAGATGCTGATTTTTTTTTTATATGACACATGACTGCTGTGGTTGTGTAAACAAAGATATAGAAAACCTGTTTGATTACATCTAAACCTAAAAGACAACTGAGGCTGGGGAGGTAGCGGCTAGGGCCTGGGGGTCCATTTTGTAAATCCTGCATAGTGTTTGGTACAGTTCTTACTTCTTGAGGGCGAGGACGAGGTAGAGGATCCGAGGCATATACAGGTACACTTGGTCAGTTTGGATAGCACAGACGATCCTTTTGGCCACATAGTCAGGTTCCAGGATGGGCATGAGAACGGGCCATCTGCAGGAAGCACCCAAAACCAAACAAATAATTTCTCTCACTGATCAACAGTTCAAAGTAATGGGCTGGCACTCTCTAGTGTGAATCTACATCTAAAAACACACTGCATGCACTGACGCCTTCAAAAATGATTGTCTAAGCCCCTTTATCATTTCACTTCAAATCCTTCAAAATGTTATGCCACGATGAACGTTGTACTTTGTAATCAGTTTCTGCCTTCAGTCTATTCCTTAAAAGACATAAAACCCATACACTTTGGAGAACAAATATCTCTTTGGAAATCAAGGGCTGTTACTTTTTCAAAGGAACCCATACATTTTTTAAAAACCATTGTAGCAACTTGATAAAAACAGGACTTTTGTGTGGGGACTTTCAACATCAGAGCATTACAATCTCATTCAAATCTCATCGTGATTAGGTCCTGATTTTTGTTCAGAAATGTTACAGTGTGTGTGTCTGAGTGTCTGAGTAACAGGATGTGGTAGGCATTGTTCTGCTCTGTGGCCAGTAAAAAGCTGAACCAAGCAGCATGAATAATAAAGTGAGAAAATGGAAGGGCCCAAAGAGCTTAAGAGCAAGACTGAGGGACGCTGGCATTTTTGTAACTCATTCTGACATCACACACACACACACCACTCAAACGGCCATGATCACTAGCGACATCTAAGGACATGGCCCTAGGCAGTCCAGGTAGAGCTGGCTCCATGGCATCTATGGTGGTGTCACATAACTAGTAGGGCGAGGCCCCGGCCTAGACAATAATTGTATTTTCACTCCCTGGTCTAAATCTTATACATTTACTGCTCAAGACAGTTACAAAGTAGAATTTCACCTCCTAGCAAAGTGAAGCAGAGCAAGCATTTTATTGCTTAGCTACACACTGCTACTACACATAGCGCAGTGCAACATTGTACACATTTCCATATTGTGTCTACAGTCGCAGCACTTCCTCTAATAGAGCTTATGGTAGCAAAACGTGTTCTGGGTATGTGTGTGTGTGTGTCAGAACGGTGGACCCACTTGGTGATAGCGCCGTCAAACATCCCCGTGTTAATGAAGAAGGGACACACGATGGTGGTCTTCACTCCGTTTTTCTTTGTCGCTAGCAGCTCCAGCGCCACAGACTCAGCAAAGCCCACAGCCGCAAACTTACTGGCACAGTAATCTGAGCACAGACAGAGAGTAGAGGAATGGGAATGCATTACTCTGAGTGTTCACACTCACACTTTTTGTTAACACAAACTAACCAGTACATGGGTATGTGATGTTGGGTAAAATATTTATATCCCACTTTAGAGGGGTAGTGAGTGAGATGAGTATATCTAACCTGCCAGGCCGTTGACTCCAATCAGTCCAGCGGAGCTGGCGATGCTCACCAGGTGACCATGGTTACTGGCTATCATTGCAGGGAGAAATGCCTTGTAAGTCTGGGGGAAAACAGATGATCATGGTTGAGAATTACTTTGCTGGCGAAATGCTATGCATATAATACAAAAATACCCCATGCGCACTGATATTTGGACATGTTCTTTGTCTCTCCTTGTCTAAGTATTTTTTAATTTTATGTTTATCTTACACCTATATTGATATGAGCATGTTGTGTTACGTTTAGCGTTATTTCCATAGGCTGTTCTGGCACATCCTGCGGGCTTAGGCCATCTATCATTCTCTATGCTATCCTTTTACGCTTAGACTTGAAAAGATGGCACTGCAGATCCGCAAAACGTTCTACAGCTGCACCATTGAGAGCATCTGACTGGCTGCATCAGCGCTTGTTACGGCAACTGCAAAGCACCCATTCCGCAAGGTGCTACAGAGGGTGGTGAGTACGGCACAGTACATCGCTGGGCCAAGCTCCCTGCCATCCAGGACCTCTATACCAGGCGGTGTCAGGCCCAAAATATTTTCAAAGACTCCAGCCACCCAAGCCATAGACTGTTCTCTCTGCTACTGCATGGCAAGCGGTACCAGTGCACCAAGTCTGGAACCAACAGGACCCTGAACACCTTCAACACCCAAGCCTCCCAACCCTAACCCTACCCGGACTACCTGCATTGGCCCTTTTTTAACTAACTCTCTTGCACTGACTCTATGCACACACACTGGTCTATAACCACACTCACACATACTTACACTGACACCCCAACACACACATACACGCACTATGCCCACAAACACATAAAATGCACACACATGCATACTGACGCCACACACACACACACACACACACACACACACACACACACACACACACACACACACACACACACACACACACACACACACACACACACACACACACACACCACATACGCTGCTTCTACTGCTCCACATACGCTGCTGCTACAGCTCAGTCTATTATCTATGTCACTTTACCCCTACCATATGTACATAGCTACCTCAATTGCCTCGTATCCCTGCATATCGACTCGGTACTGGTACTCGCTGTATATAGCCATGTTATTGTTTTTCATTATTCACTGTGTGCTATTCTTCGTGTCACTATTCCTATTTTCTATTTCTTATATCATATCTTTAACTCTGCATGGTTGGAAAAGGACCCTTAACCATTTCACTGTTAATCTACACCTGTTGTATATGAGGCATTTGATAAATTAAATTAGATTAGATTTGATTTTGATTTGACTTGTCGTAGAAAAATACAAAATGTTCATGATAAAATTCCAACTCACCCAGAAGTGAGCATTGGAGTTGACCTCCATAGACTTCTCAATCAGGCTGTCGGGGGCATTCATGAACTTCGTCCCTGTGACAATGCCTGCATTGTTTATCAGGATTGTCACGTCTCCCACTTCCCTTTTCACCTGGCAATCAACACATAATATAGCATGCTGTATAGAAGTAACAGGATAAGAACATAAATGGAACTGGGCCTAAATCTACCACACATAGATCACACAGATTACCACTAATCTCTGAGAGAAAAAAGGTGCTAAGTAGAACCACACAGGGTTCTTTGGTTTGTTCCCATAGGGGAACCCTTTTTGGTGCTGGGTAGAACCCTTTGCAGAGGGTTCTTTATTTAATATATTTTTTTAATGTAAGCTTTATTTAACTAGGCAAGTGAGGTCAGAACAAATTCTTATTTTACAATGACAGCCTACACCGGCCAAATCTTCCCCTAACCCAGACAACGCTGGGCCAATTGTGCACCGCCCTATGGGACTCCCAATCACAGCCGGTTGTGATACAGCCCAGGATCGAACCAAGGTCTGTAGTGACGCCTCTAGCACTGCGCCACTCAGGAGCCCTATCTATGTAGGGTTCTTCAAAGAACCCCTTGTATATGGTTCTACCTAGAGACATTTTATAATCTAAAGGTTCTTCCTAGAACCGTCTGTGAAGGGTTCTGCCGAGAAACATTTTATCTTTGGAGGGTTCTTCCTAGAATTCTCTATGAATGGTTCCACCAGCCTTATTAGACTTTAAAATGTAATTATTTATGACAATACATTACATATATCATAAGGCCTTTATTTGAGGCCTAATTATACCCTAACATAGTGGTGTTAGGATTCTCCTGGTTTACAAGACACATCAGCCTGCAAATCACATTATGCTGGTTTGCAAAATTATCTGTAATTCCTATTGCAATCCAGCCAGAGTTAGGATATCCAATTGTGGAATTGTTAATCACCTGCAACCTGCATTCAGAATGACTGCCAAGGTAGGGAAGATTGAATATTGAGACTACCTCAATAATCCAAACTGGAACAACCATCTCAGTAACGGATGAAATACATCCAATTACTAACAGATTGGATTATAGAAAACTGTATGTTATGTTTCTTTGTGTAGCATAACATTTATCAACCAAGCAATGTACATGCAAAAACACAGATATTACAGTAAAACAAACGATTCTGAAAATCTCCCTGCAATAGAGCATGCTGGGAAATATTATATATGGTTGTATGTACAGTTGAAGTCGGAAGTTTACATACAGTTAGGCTGGAGTCATTAAAACTCGTTTTTCAACCACCACAAATTTCTTGATAACAAACTATAGTTTTGGCAAGTCGGTTAAGACATCTACTTTGTGCATGACACAAGTCATTTTTACAACAATTGTTTACAGACAGATTATTTCACTTATATTTCACAGTATCACAATTCCAGTGGGTCAGAAGTTTACATACACTAAGTTGACAGCTTGGAAAATTCCAGAAAATTATGTCTTGGCTTTAGAAGCATCTGATAGGCTAATTGACATAATTTGAGTCAATTGGAGGTGTACTTGTGGATGTATTTCAAGGCCTACCTTCAAACTCAGTGCCTCTTTGCTTGACATCATGGGAAAATCTAAAGAAATCAGCCAAGACCTCAGAAAGAAAATTGTAGACCTCCACAAGTCTGGTTCATCCTTGGGAGCAATTTCCAAACGCCTGAAGGTATCACGTTCATCTGTACAAACAATAGTACGCAAGTATAAACACCATGGGTGTCACGCCCTGACCTTAGAGATCCTTATTATTCTCTATGTTTGGTTAGATCAGGGTGTGACTGGGGTGGGAAAGTCTATGTTTTCTATTTTTTTGTTTTTGGCCGAGTGTGGTTCCCAATCAGAGGCAGCTGTCTATCGTTGTCTCTGATTGGGGATCATATATAAGTTGTCATTTTTCCTTTTGGGTTTTGTGGGATCTTGTTTTCTGTTTAGTGTCTGTGCCTGACAGAACTGTTCGCTTTCATTTTTTGTCTTTGCTATTTTGTTTCGGTGTCATCAATAAAAAGATACAATGTACGCCTACCACACTGCGCCTTGGTCCGGTCATTCTACAAACGAGAGCCGTTACAGAAGATCCCACCAAAAACAGACCAAGCAGCGTGGCCAGGAGGACTGGACATGGGAGGACATCTTAGACGGGAAAGAATCCTGGACGTGGGAGGAGATCCAGGCCGGAATGGATCTCCTTCCATGGGAGCAGACGGAGGCAGCGAGGGAGGAACAACGTCGACACCCGGGTTCGCGACCTCCTTCGCGACCTTCATTTTTTGTCTTTGTTATTTTGTTTTGGTGTCATCAATAAAAAGACGATGTACGCCTACCACGCTGCGCCTTGGTCCAATCTTCATTCAACAAACGAGAGCCGTTACAATGGGACCACGCAGCCGTCATACCACTCAGGAAGGAGACGCATTCTGTCTCCTAGAGATGAACGTACTTTGGTGCGAAAAGTGCAAATCAATCCCAGAACAACAGACCTTGTGAAGATGCTGGAGGAAACAGGTACAAAAGTATCTATATCCACAGTAAAACAAGTCCTATATCAACATAACCTGAAAGGCTGCTCAGTAAGAAAAAAGCCACTGCTCCAAAACCGCCATAAAAAAGCCAGACTACGGTTTGGAACTGCACATGGGGACATAGCCATAACGGCTTGCAAGCCGAAGAACACCATCCCAACTGTGAAGCACAGGGGTGGCAGCATCATGTTCTGGGGGTGCTTTGCTGCAGGAGGGACTGGTGCACTTCACAAAATAGATGGCATCATTAACAAGGAAAATGATGTGGATATATTGAAGCAACATCTCAAGACATCAGTCAGGAAGTTAAAGCTTGGTCACAAATGGGTCTTCCAAATGGACAATGACCCCAAGCATACTTCCAAAGTTGTGGCAAAATGGCTTAAGGACAACAAAGTCAAGGTATTGGAGTGGCCATCACAAAGCCTTGACCTCAATCCCATTGAAAATTTCTGGGCAGAACTGAAAAAATGCGTGCGAGCAAGGAGGCCTACAAACCTGACTCAGTTACACCAGCGATGTCAGAAGGAATGGGCCAAAATTCATCCAACTTATTGTGGGAAGCTTGTGGAAGGCTACCCGAAATTTGACCTGTTAAACAATTTAAAGGCAATGCTACCAAATACTAATTGAGTGTATGTAAACTTCTGACCCACTGGAAATGTGATGAAAGAAATAAAAGCTGAAATAAATCATTCTCTACTATTATTCTGACATGTCACATTCTTAAAATAAAGTGGTGATCCTAACTGACCTAAGACAGGGGAATTTTTACTTGGATTACATTTCAGGAATTGTGAAAAACTGAGTTTAAATGTATTTGGCTAAAGTGTATGTAAACTTCCGACAACTGTATAACCTTTCTTGCCTGTCAAAGAGTCATCAAAGATCCTTTTCTTCCAAAAACGGTTCTTTAGGATGTTAAATGTTCTAGGTATAACCCTATCCCTCCCCCAAAAACTCCTTTTGGAACCCTTTTTTCTGAGAGTGTAGCAGAGTATGACTGTGATCTCCAGTATCTAACCAATAGCTATGCACTGGATCACAGCAATGTGAATATTGTGGGATCTGAGCTGTAATCATGAGCTGGACCTGAACAGAGCAGACATGGAATGTGTGGGAGTCTTTCAAAATGTGTTCCCAGAGCATGAAGGCCCTTTGAGTTGTTGTACCTTATAGACATTGGGTTGATCAATTATTTATGTAAATATCTTCCCACTCAAATACATTTGCATGCTTTCGGGAAGGAGCTTTGCGGTATATTTGCAACAGCTCAAGTTACAACTTCGAAGATCAGTGTACAGTATGTTTTGAAAAATACGGTACTGTAGCCTGTCAAAAAATACTACAGACCTTCAAACTATTATGTGCTGTAGGAAAGTGGTAGAACATGGATGATAACATCCATACCTGGCCAGGTATATAGACCATATACCTGACCAGGTGGCATAAAACCCACCTGGTCAGCCACCGAGTACACCTCTGCCTTGTTGCTGCAGTCACAGATGTATGAGTGGACCCTGGCAGCGCCCTTTTGCTTCACCAGTCGAACCGTTTCCTTGTTGCCATCCTGGCTAATGTCCCACAGCACCAGCGTTACGCCCATGGAGGCGAACTCAAGCGCCATCAGCCTGCCGATGCCGCTACCCGCCCCTGTGATGAGGATAGTTTCTCCCGCAACGCTCTTCTTCCGCGAAGGGATGACGAGTTTTACAAGTGCCTCCAAGTTATAATATATAGACAAGGCCAGCACCTGTAGCGTCTCCAGAGCGAAGTTCATCTTAAAGACTAGTAGAGTACCTATCAAACCGCATGAATTAAAGTTGAGTTAAAATTTAAATGATGCGTTATACATAGGCTATAATCTATTCTGGTGGTATGGTTCATGGAAAAACAACTGTCTCTCTTTTCCCAAAATGATATAGCATTGTCAGGTCTGTTGTTAGCCTATGGGTTTCCATAGGCCTTATTCTGAATTAATAAAGGTAAAACCATTACAATTGATTGCTTTCTTTCCCTCTATGTTGATTGGTTTCTTTCCCTCGATCTTCAATGTCAGAATCGGTTTAGAATAAGAAAACTAATAAGGATGATAGCATGTCAACAAATACTACGTTTTCTAATTCAGTTGATATCTTCAAATACGGCTACACAGCGTTAAACTTACCCCTTTCCTTACGAGAACAAGTCTTAGAAACCTATATTGAGCATCAAAGTAAACAAAAATAATAGCGCTTATCCTATTATAGGACTACTTTTCCGACCTTTGCACAATGAGGTAGTAAGGACCGACACCGTGTTTACCTCGAGACAAAGTTCAATTCTATATCGTAGCGCAGGCTATGGCTTTAAACCGCACACAGGCAGGGCGCGTCTCCTATGAACCATTTGCTCAGCATTCTCTATGTGATGAGTTGATGGAAGCAGCCTATATTAGAAACGGCCCGTTTAATCAGTTGTCATTCAGTTTAATATAAAGATACACTTACCTTAATCTGTAGGC
Source organism: Salvelinus namaycush (assembly GCF_016432855.1). Classification (NCBI taxonomy): domain Eukaryota; kingdom Metazoa; phylum Chordata; class Actinopteri; order Salmoniformes; family Salmonidae; genus Salvelinus; species Salvelinus namaycush. The sequence goes on from NC_052313.1 coordinate 22,383,510, forward strand.
TAAATATTGGTTCACTTTCTTCAAACACTTTGTCTGTGTTCTGCGCGCTAAACGCATCCAAATCGGCACAGCCAGTCGCGGCTACCTATTAACTTTGACCTAGTAAGAGGCATTGTGGGGAGATGACGATTTTACCACAAGCGACTCATTGGTGCGACTCATAGGCAAAATTACCCATGATGATGCCCTGTGCTGAGGACCAACAAATATGCATGCATTAGAAAATCAGTGTATAGCTACGGTCAAAAGGAACCGCTGTCCACCGTCCACTTCAAATCCGTTGTCCACTCAATCTTGTAGCCAATGTTAGTCCATGTTGCAAAATTGTATCGCCCGTCCACCTCTCACACACAATGCACACACACACACTTTACCATTCAAATTACTTTGACAATAATCCTAAATCAATCAAATCTCATGAATGTATGTATGTATATAGACTTCATATGCTATCTTAGCTTCAGTTGTTTTTTCTTCATCTAAAGCTAATAAAATAACTGAATTATTAATTACATCAATTAACATGAATAATTCAAGTACTTTTATATTCACTGCCCAGACAATTAAGATCTATTTGTATCCTAAAACCAAGACAATGATCATGACACAGGAAGCAATGTGATGTTTGTGCTGATGTTCTCATTTATGACTACGGTATAAGGGAAACACTATTTTCACGCCACCTTTGTAGTAGGTTAGGAGAATTTACGCAGCAGGTTAGGAGATGAACATAGCAGGTTAGGAGACTGATGTTAAGGTTAGGAAAAGAGTTTATAAAAATATTCTCCTAACCTGCTACAAAAATAACTTTGTATCGAAATGGCGTGAAAAAAGTGTGCCCTTTTAGTATAAAGCAGGAGCCTAGACCATGTTTGGGGACAATAAAGATTGACCGGTTTGTTTTTTATTATTTTCCATGTATTCAATAATATTTACTAGTGTGTAGTTTGAGGTTTCTTTGTGAGAACATCTATTGATTTATTGCTTGCATGTTGAGCTGGACTGGCCTCCCCGTACCTTGCTATTGTATTCTCAAGCCCTAGATGTTTAGGCTACTCAACTGTGCTGGTAATATGCAAGGTCAGTGGGTGTTGGGAGTTGTGGGGGACCTCGGTAACACTTTACGTTAAGGTGTTTACAAGTAGTTTATAAACTGTTAACTAATACTGCATAGTTAAGTTTTTAAAATATGAAATAATTGTTGATGATTGTTGGTTGACTATTTATTCCCACTACTGCACAACTCTTGGAGGACAATGGAAGTTGGATGGATGAAAAATCATGTCAAATCAAATCAAATTTTATTAGTCACATGCGCCGAATACAACAGGTGTAGACCTTACAGTGAAATGCCTACTTACGAGCCCCTAACTAACAATGCAGTTAAAAAAAATATGGATAAGAATAAGAAAAAAAAGTAACAAGTAATTAAAGAGCAGCAGTAAAATAACAATAGCGAGACTATATACAGGGGGGTACGGACACAGAGTCAATGGGCGGGGGCACCGGTTAGTTGAGGTAATATGTACATGTAGGTAGAGTTATTAAAGTGACTATGCATAGATGATAACAACAGAGAGTAGCAGCGGTGTAAAAGAAGGGAGAAACACTGCCTGGTATAGAGGTCATGGATTGCAGGAAGCTTGGCCCCAGTGATGTACTGGGCCGTTCGCATTACCCTCTGTAGTGCCTTGCAGTCGGAGGCCAAGCAGTTGCCATACCAGGCAGTGATGCAACCAGTCAGGATGCTCTCGATGGTGCAGCTGTAGAACCTTTTGAGGATCTGAGGACCCATGCCAAATCATTTCAGTCTCCTGAGGGGGAATAGGTTTTGTTGTGCCCTCTTCACGGCTGTCTTGGTGTGCTCGGGAACATGTTAGTTTGTTGGTGATGTGGACACCAAGGAACTTGAAGCTCTCAACCTGCTCCACTGCAACCCTGTCGATGAGAATGGGGGCGTGCTCGGTCCTCTTTTTCCTGTAGTCCACAATCATCTCCTTTTGTCTTCTTTAGTTCTCAACAATAGGCTTATTTAGTTCTCAACAATAAAGAAACATTTGCCTTTCAACTTCCATTGTTACAATTTTGACAATATGAGTCGAACATGTCAAATCCCTCAAACAGCTAATTTGAGGAAGAAGCCATCTGTTCTGCCATCAAATGTTGACACAATGTATTCATCCCCATTAGGGCTTTGTCTTTTAATCTTGCTATGACTACCCCTTTGTGTATGTGTCTGTGTGTGTGTAACCAGTGTGAAATAGCAAGCTCGTTAGTGATGCATGCTAGTAGCGTTTCAATCGAGGATGTCACTCATTCTTTTACAGCATATTACTGGAACACCTAACTACAGCAACATACTGTATTTCTAGAATTTACAGTGCCTTACTGGAAGTACAGTGGTTAGTAAACTGTTGCAGGTTTACAGTGCAGGTAGCTGGTGCCAACGATGGGCAGTATTTCTGTTACATGTATTTGATATATGTATTTAAATACTTCAATAGCTATTTTGTAATTTGTATTTCACTGGCCTGAACCATATACAATTCTACTACTATTTTATGACAGTTTAATTAGAATACATTTTCTGATACAAATATACAGTGCCTTCAGAAAGTATTCATACCTCTTGATTTATTTCACATTTTGTTGTGTTACAGCCTGAATTCAAAATTGATTAAATATTTGTAAAGACTCTCCCAACTACACACAGTCCCCCGAAATGACAAAGTGAAAACAGGTTTTTTGACATTTTTGCAAATGTATTGAAGAATGAAATACTGAAATGTACATAAGTATTCACATTTAATACATGTTAGAATCACCTTTGGCAGCAATTGCAGCTGTGAGTCTTTCTCTGTAAATCTCTAAAAGCTTTGCACACCTGGATTGTACAATATTTGCACAGGATTCTTTTTTAAATTCTTCTAGCTCTGTCAAATTGGTTGTTGATCATGGCTAGACAGCCATTTTCAAGTCTTGCCATAGATTTTCAAGCCGTTTTAAGCCAAAACTGTAACTAGGCCACTCAGGAACATTCAATGTCATCTTGGTAAGGAACTCCAGTGTATATTAGGCCTTATGTTTTGGGTTATTGTCCTGCTGAAAGGTGAATTTGTCTCCCAGTGTCTGTTGTAAAACAGACTGAACCAGGTTTTCCTCTAGGATTTTGCCTGTGCTCTATTCCGTTTCTTTTTATAAAAAAACTCCCTAGTCCGTGCCGATGACAAGAATACCCATAACATGATGCATCAAGACATCCCAGAAATATCCCCCACCCCTGCAACGAAATGATCAGACCTGGACCCCACCGTCATGACCCTGACAACACACTCCGAACAGAAAGACTTTCCTCAGACGGCTCTTCATGGTTGCCTCCCCACTAGGGAATCCAGCTATGGATGGCACAAGGTACACCTACCATCTGTTTGTGAGTGTGCTATGGCCAAGTGGTTCTGGGCCCTGTTAGTTTCCTCTGTCCTCCAGCGTGCAGCCCTGCTCCTCCTCCAACACCAACCCAGGCTGATGGACATACCCTCCACCCTCTACACTTATCCCTCTAACAGAACCAGACCAGAACCAGGAACTTTTCACCACACCAGAAGAGGCGCAAAGGGAGGACCAAAGATCTAGCAGGCCGCAGGGAAGTACCACCATTGACCTCTGGGTTTAGGGCTCACTTGTGTGTCTGCCTGCTCCTCAGGTTGTCTTTCCTCCCTTCTACAGACCCCAACCCAGCAACTGCCCCAGCCCCAGTCCCAGCATCAAACCCTGGTTTCCAACACAGGTTTTCCCAGTCCCAACACCAACCAACCACAACCTCCATCCAGCAACTGCCAGCCCCCACCACAAAGACACTGTCAACCACAACAGACTTTTTTGGTGTTTTTATTTTACCTTTATTTAGCTAGGCAAGTCAGTTAAGAACAAATTCTTATTTTCTATGACAGGGTGGGTTAACTGCCTTGTTCAGAGGCAGAACGACAGATATTTACCTTGTCAGCTTGGGGATTCGATCTTGCAACCTTTTGGTTACGAGTCCAACGCTCTTACCATTAGGCTACCTGCTGCCCCTGACTAACTAATTGATGGACTGATTATTACTACCAGTTTTGTGATTGAATGCATTTGATTTTTTGTTGCTTGTTTTTCCTTTGATTTGATTAGCATATGTTGGATTGATTACTTATTGTTTGAATTGTTTGTTTTGAATTTTAACCAAATTGATTTGAAATGTTTACTTGTAATGAATTTTGGAACAACCACATAAATTGGCCTTAAATCTTTACTGTTAAGTAAATAAATTGACATCGATTCAGAGTAATAAGACATATTTATTCATGACAAACACATTATTCTGCAGTTAGAGCAATTTATTTTTTCTACATACAGATAAGCAGGCGGTTACAAGGATTTCAATAAAATGAAATAAATAGATGCATCTAGAAAATCGACAGCCGTTAACCACAGTAAAGCAAGATGTGTGAAAAAGTATTCCAGTCTAGCAAATATCTTATTCTGACTGTAGGCTATTTATTCGGTTTGATAAGTCTGAGAAGCTTTTTATTTTGGGCACATCAGTCACTACAATGAGAAAATAGTGAGTCTCACAAAGCCTACTGCACACAGAGGTCAGAGGTCAGAGAAGTGCTTAGGGAAGTCTCTTAGAGATGGAGAGTGAATACTACAGTATGTCACACCACTAAAATAACCATGTAGGCTTCAGTATGTTTACTACAGCCAATCACATACAGAAACCTGTAAAAATGCAGGCAAGACAAGAAAATAGAACATGACTGAGCAGTGGCAGGTATTTAGGAAGGTCAGTATCCCAGGAATCCTCCATATCTCTTCTCTACCACATCAGGAACATCTTCCAACTCGACGCGTTCCTTTTCCATCTCGTCCTCCTCTTCCTCCCCCCAGGCTCGCTTGTTGAGGAAGCCTCCATAGCGTTTCTGCTCCTCCCTCCACTCGGGCCTGCCCACCCTCCTCATGAAGCCGCCGTAGCGCTTCTGCAGCTCTCGGATACCGTTCTCCAAGTCAGAGCTTTGTCTGGCGCTCCTCAGAAAGCCTCCGTAGCGTTTCTCCACGCCGCCATCCACGTTCCTCACCAGTTCCCGGAGCAGACTCAGTGTGTCTTCTGGCTCACCACTCTTCTTCATGAACCCACCGTAGCGTTTGAACAGGATCTCCCTGCCGTGGTCGACATCGTCGGGTTCAGGACCGTACAGTTCTGCTGTTTTCTTCATGAATCCCCCGTAGCGTTTCATGAAGCCGCCATACTTCTTTACTAGTTGATGTGGGTCATTGTTGTCCAGCTTGGAGGTCTCTGTGGTAGCCTTGTCTCCCTCTGTTGGACTGTCGCCATTTCTAGCCTGCAGGACATCCTCACACAGTTCCCAGGACTTCTTGGGGCTGAGAGCTCCTTCACACTCTAACGTACATGTCTGGGGGAGAGATCGAGATCAGAAGTCATAAGGCAATAAAATGATCAGTGTTTTGAAACTCTTTTCTTTACATTTAACTTGATCACATAGGATGATAAATCCGGTTATTCCTCTATCCAATATTTCAACTGTCCACCCTTGAAATCTTTGTCTCTTTGTGGTTCTCCTTTCCAATAACCCATAAATCTCATTATCCACTTGAAAAGCACAGTGCTCAGGTTTGCGGTAGAACTACAGTACGGTTGATGGAGAGATACCCAATGATCACAGCCAATCAGACGTTAAGTGCTCTCTGTTGGGTGATAAATGTCACTCTAAATCCCCCAGCACAGTGCCATTGGTCATGGGAGTTGGGAGGCTGGGGGCTCCACACAAACACCACAGTGCCTTGAGTGTTCCACCATTCCACGTAGTACATTTAGCAGAAGCAAATCAATCCTGAGCATCTATTAAGCTCAATCTCTAATGGTCTGTGACATTGCTTCTCTCCACCATCAACCTCCTCCTTTGCCTCAGGCAAAGCTTTAGGAGGCGATTGGGGGGGGGGGGCATGCCCCATCTGCTATAATTCTACTTTGGTAAATTGAAAACAACATTATGACATAATGCAGATGATAGTTCTACAGAGTCAGTCAAAGTGAGCCATATTCATGTGAAGGATGATACTTAACTGCAATCTAGTGGTGGAAAATAGAAAGTACACTATTTCAAACTAGGCTGTCCATACTCTCCTATTCAAATGGATTAGGGTTAGTCTTGAGAAATCATGCCGGTTTGCATGTCATTCTTGGCACAATTTAGATCCAAATAATTGAACAAAAATTAAGCATATGATTTAGGTTGCTCTGTACACTTACAGTAGCCATACTGTTTTTAAATCAACATTTTCCTAAATGTTAACTTAACAGACTTGCATTGTTTCCAAAATAATTATTGGCATGCCAAGATTCCCTTGGCAAATAAATATGCATTTACAAAACAATGTATTTCTTTGTATGCTACAAAAATAATAGCCATCAATGCTATCAGCTGAAACACAATTTGTCAAATGTTTAGAGTCAATGGTGGTTTGTGGTTCAAGTCGTTTATTCCTAACAAGTCCTTGCCCACTGCTTTTGACTCGCTCTAGTTAGTGTATTGCACCCACAATCTATTTTACAGCTGATTCCCATAATTAATGTCATTTAATTAATTAACTTATAGATTGTAGGTGTCATAATTAAATCATACGTCTATTTATTCAATTTCCAAGTAATCAATACAGTGGAAATAGCCTGATCACAAAACCAGCGAATGATTGTGATGTACATTCATCTATGGTTTGAAATCTATTGTGTGGTAGGTAGCCAATTCTTGGAAATCTAAGCAGCTCTACGAAAAAGGTTCTGAGAAACCCGCGTGCAGATAGCCTAATAGTGAGGACATTCAGTAATTCCCTATTAATACAAACGTTATGTTCTGAAAATGAAAAAAATATTGTGTTTTAGTTGTAGGCCTACTTACGAAAGAGTTGATGTCTGTCTGTTGAAGTTGTAGGTGGTGAATACAATACGCGCAGTCTGCTCCGCAGTCCGCACTCACCGTCAACACAAGGCACGCGCTTAAAGCCAGCGTCCAGAAGGAACGCATTGATACCGCCATGGGCTGCGAAACAAGAGAGTGAGCAATTAAATGATCGATGCTTTCCAAATCATGAAGTTTGCGCGTCTAAACTATGTTGGCTTATATGAATTTAAACTAAATGTAGAATATATTAGCCTGATACACAAATGAGTTTTGTTCTTCTTCTTCTAGTTGTGTTAGACATTAGACATGAACTAGCCTAAACAAATTAGGCATATGAACATATTAGACAAATGAATGGACATATTAGACACATTAATGGAAGTATCTTACAAGTCCAACATTAGACTGTTCTGGCTCAGAGACAAAATAAAATGAATACAATTATTAACTCACCTTTCTCGTTTGTCGTGTAGCCTCCTACTAATTCAAAAATAATGCTGATGTTCCAAGTTCTTCTGTTGCAGTTGTATCGAGGGAAAAAAACTGTTGGATGTAGCGAACTACTATATAGTCAGTCACTGCGTGGCTAGTTTAGCCCTAAAACAAACTTTATCACTTTAATTTCTGAGTTCGAATCTTGGAAGAGAACGCAGGGAAAGCACCTGCCACTTCAGTCACTATGGGAGCATCGAAACGTTTCAATGTGGGCTTGTTATAAATGCGCGGACTTCTCTGTCGTGCTTGAGCGACCAGACACCCCTTAAATGCCGTACTATAGGAGACCGGCCAACAACAGTGAAGTGATCCCTCATCGTCAAGGGAAAGCTCCTCCTGACGTATAATAAATGACGCACACAACATCAGGTGAGGTGCTCAGCATAATGGTAAGTAACATTTATGTAGATAAGTACTGGAACTAATATCACAAGGTGAGTGGGATCTCCCACTTATATTGCATTGTATGTTTATAGATGTGATGTAGTTGTGACAGATTACACAATACTGTAGGCCTACAGGCTTAGTAGGCGATAATTTTTAATTGCCATATCAATGGATACTTGTGTTTATAAACACAGTCCATGAGTTTAGTTTCCAAAAGTGCCAGTTACTTGTTCTTGTATTTAACCACTAACTGATCTAAGCCTCAGCCAATGTAAACCATCCATAATATCCATAGAGTAGGTTTAGGCCTTAATCCCCTGGATGATTTCTTTCCAGCGATTCTCACAGTGTGGAGTCATTGGAGTGACCTGAGACGGTCGCTATGTTCACTGTCATGTGGTGCTGAACTTTCGAATCCCGATTCAGTCGCTGTCTGCATCAGTGGTGCTGAATCTCAGCTTGTTTGTTTAGGCCTACTTTTGCGCCATCGGCCACCAGTGACTAAGTCACGACACGAAGTTGACTGAATCACCTCTCCACACCATAGCCTAGTGATGCCTGGACAGCAACATGTGCTGTGACAATGCATTGATTTGATTTACAATACAGAGCAGCAGAATCAACTCTTTCTAAAATGTCAGGGCCTAGGAGTTACCTGGATTAGCTATCAGCAGCAGGGAACGATGCAAATTCCACATAACCATACTACTTACAGTGCCTTCAGAAAGTATTCACACCCCTTGACTTTTTCCACATTTTGCTGTGTTACAGCCAACAATTACAATGGATTACATTTTGATTTTGTGTCACTGGCCTACACACAATACCCCATAATATCAAAGTGGAATTATGCTTTTTTAAATTTCTACAAATTAATAAATAATGAAAAGCTGAAATGGCTTGAGTTAGTAATTATTCAACCCCTTTGTTATGGCAAGCCTAAATAAGTTCAGGAGTGAAAATGTGTTGCAATAATAGTGTTTAACATGATTTTTGAATGACTACCTCATCTCTGTACCCCCACACATACAATTATCTGTAAGGTCCCCCAGTCGAGTAGTGAATTTTAAACACAGATTCAACCACAAAGACCAGGGAGGTTTTCCAAAGCCTTGCAAAAAAGGGCATCTATTGGTAGACTCTTAGAAAAAAATGGTTCCAAAAGGGCTCTTTGGGGAGGGATAGGGTTCTACCAATAACTGTTTTGATCAGAAGAACCCTTTTTGGAAGAAACAGGTTCTTTGTAACGCAAAGGGTTTTACCTAGAACCTTTAACAACCTAAGAACCGTTTTTGGAAGAAAGGGTTCTTTGATGATTCTTTGGAAGGAAAGAATGATTATTTGTAAGGCAAGAAGGGTTAAACATAGAACCATATATAATGTTTCCCAGCATGCTCTATTGCAGGGAGATTTTCAGAATTGTTTGTTTTACTGTAATGACTGTGTTTTTGCATGTACATTGATTGGTTGATTGTTATGCTACACAAGATAAATAACATACAGTTTTCTATAATCCAATCTGTTAGTAATTGGATATATTGCACCTGTTACTGAGATGGTTGTTCCAGTTTATTTGATTGAGGTAGTCTCAGTGTTCAATCCACCCTACCCTGTCAGTCATTCTGAATACAGGTTGCAAGTGATTAACAATTCCACTTGTTGGACAGCCTAATTCTGGCTGGATTCCAATAGGAATTACAGATCACTTTGCAAGGCAGCATAATGTGACTTACATGCCTGATGTGGCCTGTAAACCAGGAGATTCCTAACACCACTGTTTAAGGTATAATTAGGCCCTCAAATAAAGGCCTTATGATATATGTAATGTATTGTCATGAGTAATTAGATTTTAAAGGCTAAAAAGGCTGGTGGAACTGGTCATAAAGGGTTCTAGGAAGAACCCTCCTAAGTAAAAGGGTTCTCTGCAAAGGGTTCTACCCAGCACCAAAAAGGGTTACCCTATGGGGACAAACCAAAGAACCCTGTATGGTTCAACTTAGCACCTGTTTTGAAAGAGTATAGATGGGTAAAAAAAAAACTTTTAAAAAAACAGACATTGAATATGGTGAAGTTATTAATTACCCTTTGGATGGTGTATCATCAATACACCCAGTCACTACAAAGATACAGGCATCCTTCCTAACTCAGTTGCTGGAGAGGAAGGAAACCGCTCAGGAAATTCACCATGAGGCCAATGGGGAATTTAAACAGTTACAGAGTTTAATGGCTGTGATAGGAAAAAAATCTTAGGATGGATCAACAACATTGTAGTTATTCTACAATACTAACCTAAATGACAGAGTGAAAAGAAGGAAGCCTGTACAGAATAAAAACATTCCAAAACATGCATCTTGTTTGCAATAAGGCACTAAAGTAAAACTGAAAAAAATCTGGCAAAGAAATGTACTTTATGTCCTGAATACAAAGCGTAATGTTTGGGCAAAATCAAACACAACACATCACTGAGTACCACTCTTCATATTTTCAAGCATGGTGGTGGCTGCATCCTGTTATGGGTATGCTTGTCATCGGCAAGGACTAGGGAGTTTTTGGGGATACCTTTTTTTGTAATAGAGCTAAGCACAGACAAAATCCTGGAGGAAAACATGGTTCAGTCTGCTTTCAGTTTGCAAATTCACTTTTCAGCAGGACAATAACCTTAAACACAAGGCCAAATATACACGTGAGTTGTCACGTTCCTGACCTGTTTTCTGTTAGTTTTGTATGTGTTAGCTGGTCAGGACGTGAGTTTGGGTGGGCAGTCTATGTTTTCTGTTTCTATGTTGGTTTTGGGTTGCCTGGTATGGCTCTCAATTAGAGGCAGGTGTTTTCATTTCCTCTGATTGAGAGTCATATTAAGGTAGGTGTTTTCACACTGTTTGTTGTGGGTGGTTGTCTCCTGTGTCAGTGTTTGTATGTTACGCCACACGGGACTGTTCTCGGTTTGTTTGTACGTTCGGTCTTTTGTGTAGTCATTTTCCTGTTCGTGAGTTCTGCGTTGTATGTAAGTTCGCATGTCCAGGTTTGTCTACTCCGTTTTGTTGTTTTGTTAGGTTATAGTGAAGTTCGTGTTTTCGTCTTTTCTGTAAATAAATATGTCAACTTCAGAAGCTGCGTTTTGGTTCAATCCATGCTCCTCCTCTTCGGATGAAGAGGAAGAGGACTACCGTTACATGAGTTGCTTACCAAGACGGCAATTGAATGCTCCTGAGTGGCCACTTTACAGTTTGACTTAAATCGGCTTGAAAATCTATGACAATCCTTGAAATGGCTGTCTAGCAACCAACCTGCATGATCAACAACCAACTTAACAGAATAATATAAAAGAAATAATGTGAAAATATTGTACAATCCAGGTATGCAAAGCTCTTAGACACTAACCCAGAAAGACTCACAGCTGTAATCGCTGCCAATGGTGATTCTAACATGAATTGACTCAGGGATGTGAAAATATTTTAATTTCATTTTCAATGAATTTACAAAAATGTCTAAAAACATATTTACACTTTGTCCTTATGGGGTATTGTGTGTAGATGGGTGAGCAACATTATCTATTTAATTCATTTTGAATTCAGGCTGTAACACAACAAAATGTGGGAATTGGTCAATGGGTATGAATACTTTCTGAAGGGACTGTATACCAATGTGGATGATAATTCTGATTATTTTATCATTAACTCCCTATTCTGCATTGTCACTCAATATTAGATGTAGAAATAGCAACCTGAAGCATGCTAGTGCTGAACCATGCTAAAAAGAAAATACATTAAGCTACTGTAAGCAATTTAAAAGCAGCTTTAGAAGCATAAGATCATGATTGTTGTAGTGTTTCCAAAACCACTCTATGCAAAGCATCACCAACGGTCTGCTTACTAAACAAATGTACTGTACTGTAGATTGTAATTCTTATCACCATTATGGTCCGAACAAACAGAACTCAAGGCTCAAACTTATACATTACCAAAGTAGGCTTTACAATTTATATTTTTTGTAAGTCGTTGGGGTGGGGGGGTTTCCTTTCCTTGCTGAATTCCCTGCTGATATATTATAAAAGCTATTTATGAAATCTACAAAATGCTTTAGAGCATGTACTGTAGGAGAGCAAAGAAATCAATATTGCTGTTTGGAATTTATAGAAATCACAGCCATGGAGCAAGTACCACTCGAAGAGGGGGGATGCTTTTAAATGTCGAGTTGCACTCACCCCCACTTTAGTCAATTTTAAACCAGTACTTGATTTGTATGGATATGAAAAGGGCCCATGCAGTCCCCGTTGCCTTCCAAGTAAAAATTGTTCAGATATCACCATGTTTACCTGGCATTTTGCTTAGAAATGTAACAAGGACTTGTAAAGCAAGGTATTATGGCTACAGTATTTGAATCTGTTCAGTATGTACAGTAAAGGGAGACCGGGGTTGGTTGTCTCTCAGGTTGGTTGTCTCAGTGCTTATTACACCCAATCTAGAGGGTGCTGTGTAATAATGTAATAACTTCACCATGCTCTAAGGGATATTCAGTGTCTGATTATTTTTATTTTTTTGCCATCTACCAATAGGTGCCCTATTTTGTGAGTCATTGAAAAACCTCCCTGGTCTTTGTGGTTGAATCTGTGTTTGAACTTCACTTCTCAACTGAGGGACCTTACAGATAATTGTATGTGTGGGGTACATAGATGAGGTAGTCATTTAAAAACGATGTTAAACACTGTTATTGCACACAGAGTGAGTCCATGCAACTTTTTTAGCAAGTTTTTACTCCTGAACTTATTTAGGCTTGCCATAAAAAAGGTGTTGAATACTTATTTAATTTGTAAAAAATTCAATAAACATAATTCTACTTTGACATTATGGGGTATCGAGTGTAGGCCAGTGACCAATTTTGTTGTTTTCATTTTAAATTTAGGCTGTAACACAACAAAATATGGAAAAAGTCAAGGGGTGTAAATACTTTCTGAAGACACTGTACACAATGCCCTCTTTGCCTGGTCCATGAGTTTTGGTGGGCGGCCGTCTCTTGGCAGGTTTGTTGTGGTGCCATATTCTTTCCATTTTTTAATAATGGATTTAATGGTGCTCCGTGGGATGTTTAAAGTTTCAGATCTTTTTTTATAACCCAACCCTGATCAGTACTTCTCCATAACTTTGTCCCTGACCTGTTTGGAGAGCTCCTTGGTCTTCATAGTGCCGCGTGCTTGGTGGTGTTGCAGACTCTGGGGGCCTTTCAGAACAGGTGTATATATACTGATATCATGTGACAGATAATGTGACACTTAGATTGCACACAGGTGGACTTTATTTAACTGATTATGTGACTTCTGAAGATAATTGGTTGCACAAGATCTTATTTAGGGGCTTCATAGCAAAGGGGGGGAATACATATGCACGCACCACTTTTCCATTTTTTATTTGTTCTAATTTTTTGAAACAAGTATTTTTTTTTTAATTTCACTTCACCAATTTGGACTATTTTGTGTATGTCCATTACATGAAATCCAAATAAAAATCAATTGAAATTACAGGTTGTAATGCAACAAAACGCCAGTAGGGGAAACAGTGCCACTGGCGTTGGTTCAACTTAATTTCATTGAAATTACATGGAAACAACGTTGATTCAACTAGTGTGTGCCCATTGGGACCGTGGTTATACTTTTTGTTCCCGCGCCGAGGAGCATCGCGCAGCATGTTAAAAAAAATGGCAGGACTAATAAAGTTGGAAACATACTACACTGTGTTTGCAAATACTTTCTATACACCTTCTATAGGTGATGCTTTACAAAGTCATAAAAAAATTACTTTGTAAGGCTTCACACACACACACACACACACACACACACACACACACACACACACACACACACACACACACACACACACACACACACACACACACACACACACACACACACACTTTCAGACTAAGTAAGGTGCTCCTGGTCCAGCCTACATTTCCAACATCCCACCTAGACACTCCTGTAGGGTGGATTGAAATAACTATTTCCAAATGCATTCTGCTCGCGCAATACAGAGTTTGTTTGGCTCAGCGGGAGATTGCTGTTGTGTTTGTTGAGGAGACACAACAGGCAGTACAAGAGCCCCTTTGGGACAAAAAGTAAGCTCACGGTAAAAGGTGAGAACATTGATTGATTAACCAACAGAAATACTTGATGATCCAAAGAGGGAGCAACATTTCGCTGTATGTGTAAAATGTCAAACTCCATAAGAAGGTGCATCACGTTCATGTACTCACATTTATTAAGAGTTGATGTTCTACTACTGTAAAATGAATTGGTGAACAGTCTATATGCTGCTTATTGATGTACTGAATTATCCAATTACAAATCATTGGTTAATTTGTTTTCCCGTCAGTGTCCTTTAATTTGTTGAAATACAACCAATTTTTACTTCAGCACATCTCAAACACGGTCTAGCTTAATACTTGCCTAACCAGTTATGTCTATGACTATACTGTGGTATATCTCCCCTAGGACAACTACCAATGTGTAAATGTTCACTGTAATGCCTGACCATATCAGAATATTTTTTTATCCCAGCGCAGATAGCATCTCCCAATGTGACACATATGACAAAACAGCAGTGATGCACAGACTAATTTAAAATGGGTAATAACATGAATATTAGTAATTCCATGCCATTTCGCTATAAGGGATATTGACCTGTCCTCTCAGACAGGAAGTAGATGTCAGTGACTGTACTCCTGTAGGGCAAAGCTATTATCTCAGCATCCGATTACAATCTCCAATTCTAACACAGGCCTCTTTTAATTAAACATGTCTTCAATTTATCTCGATAAAGAAAGCATATTAAGTAGATTAATGCTGAAACTGTATTTTTTTACTATGAATACTGAGATGAGGACGTAGACTGAGGATAGACAGATAGAATCATCCCTGTGGATCATCTGAGCTGCATATCTTGAGCCTCTAGGTCTCGTTACAGCCCACAGAGGTCCCCTAAAAGTTTGTTGATTTCTTGGTGCATGGGTAGATGGAGTTGAAATGACCAATGACGGTAGATAGTGGTTCGCGGAGTGGATAGTGCCATCGTCACATGGCCCAGCCTCTAGTAATAGAGCAGTCATTTATGTCGCCAAATCAATCTCATCTGAAGTAAAGCCTGCAGTCAGAGCAACCACTGAGAAAATAATAGACCACTCAGATGCCATATTGATTTAAGATGCCGTTTTAAAAGGTGTGCAATACAATGCACTGCAATTGATGCAAACTCCATTGTATGTAGGCTCCAGTGACTCAAACTATAACCTTAATGTTAACACTTTGAATGATGGTACGAGAGAGTAGATAGATTCATCTACATGCTTCAATTCCTTCTAGGCAAGGACAATAGGGCTGAAAATATGTATTTCAGTACAGGAGCAAAGAACAAGCTCATTGTACATCAAATGCCACAACTGATTATTTATCTTTGAATAATCGCAGTGTCTCGAACTCTCTTATGTCATACAATTGCCGGTGTTTTCATTTTCTGCATAAAACAACCTCAGAAATCACAAAAGTAGAGCTCTGTTTACTCTATTCACGAGTCAGTGACCACCAGGGTTAAAAGCAACAGCGAATCCAATTTTTATGACCATAATTACAGATCAGTTTGATATTCCTGGGGAGGTTGTGGTTCCCTTTAAGTCCGTACTCTCGGTACAACACAGCTAAGGGGGAGTCGCACTCTCGCAACTTCGATTGAAAAATTAAAATCACGCCTGACAAGGCCAATGAAATCCGCGCCACAATGGAACCGTGAGCTTTGGATTCATTCCTTCAATTCTTCCACTCTTCACCTCAATGTGAGCAGGAATGATTCACGCCAAAAACAAACATCTGACGTTGCACTGAATAAACTGTTCAATTGTGGTAAAGCGTGCTCACCCCTTGACGTTGTGTGCTGGAGTTTCTTCATTATTTCCTAACCACAAACCACTTAGTTATTCTTTGGATTGCTTGCCCTGGTTGTAGCAATGAGCAAGATGGCTAACGCGACCGAAACAACGAAGACTAACAAGCTGGGTTTGGGTTTACGACCATGCCCAAATGAATGAAAAGATACTTAGGCTTGTTGTGTTGTATGTCTCGGCTCAGTGCTCTGACTGCCCTCGCTTGAATCAGTTTGTGCTCGGGACTAGGGGACGGTGGCAGTTTCAGTGACATGCCCGCGGCTGGCACTGTTCCCCAAGTCCATGGCGCAGGTTTTCTTAACAATCGTGTATAATTCTTGAGGGGGCTTGGTGTTTCTGATAGTGACTTCCTCTCCCGGGTGCCCATACCTCGTCTGAGTTACGGGATGCAGAAATGGATTGGGTCTTTGGTCGAAGCAAATGTCTTGTCTGCCTGGGCTTGGTTTAAGCAGTAGCTGCCTGTGCTCAACCTGGCTCTTGTGTACTCTACCGCCGGTTACGGGAGGCTACTCAAAGAGAGAGTGCGACCAGGTTCACCCAGGTTCGTTGGGGACACCCCCTGCATAACTTCCAGCGAATTAAGCTTACTAGCTTTCCCACAGCGTTAATGCAACCCCATTCCTATTTCCAATTCCAGTTGGAGGGAGTTGAGGAAGCGAGCACTTGGCTCGGGTAACCCCCGGATTGAGGGGCCTTAGCACGGGTCTAAGTGGCCAATGCGCCCCTCCACAAAAACATTACTGTGACAACAGTGTCCCCACATTTGGTTATGGCCAAACAGGGTACTACGTCAGCCATTGCCAGAGCCCCTTGTTCCTGTAAGGGGGCCGGGCTTCATGCAGGCTATACATTGCTGATTCCGGCCTTTAGTTCACCAGTCCCTATAAAGAGTCTAGTGATACAGGTTATGGGCTCTATATGCGATTGGTTGTTGGTAGCGGAGATTAGGGAATGAGCAGAGTTGGACGCAACCATGCTATTATCCCACACACAGTCTCTGGGGTTTATATGAACCCCATAATGAGCTGTCTGTTACCACCAAAGGGGTCCGTTGTTCAGAGCTGTATGTCCCATTCCCGCTAGGTTACAATGCACTTGGGGGGGGTAACCTGCATGGGTTATAAAATGTACCCCATTTTTCAATTACAATATTGTCTCATCGCTGCAACTCCCCAACGGGCTCGGGAGAGGCAAAGGTCGAGTCATGCGTCCTCCGAAACATGACCCACCAAACCGCGCTCCTTTACACCTGCCCGCTTAACCCGGAAGCCAGCTGCACCAATGTGTCGGAAGAAACACCATTCAACTGACGACCGAAGTCAGCCTGCAGGTGCCCAGCCCACCACAAGGAGTCGCTAGAGCGCAATGAGCCAAGTTAAGCCTCCCTGGCCCTCCCCTAACCCAGACAACGGTGGGCCAATTGTGGGCCAATTGTGCGCCGTCCCATGGGACTCCCTGTCACGGCCGGTTGTGGCACAGCCTGGGATCAAACCCGGGTCTGTAGTAAGGCCTCAAGCACTGGGATGTACCGGAACGCATCTTAGCCCCTGAACCGAGTAATGCTCGTTGTGACAACAGTACCCCCAACTGGCACTGCTAATCGGGTATGTCACAAGAAAAAGAGCTGTCTGACTCCATCTTAGGCCATTCCACTTCTGGGTCTCGAGCTAGACTCAATCGCGTATCACACATTTCTATCGCCACAAAGGATGTCCAACTTTGGCTGGGTCACACAGTGCATTTTCTCCACGCCTACACCTACTGGGATGAAGGCTTCTGTGATAGAATTTGTTCCCCTGGGGCTATTGTTGATGAAGCCTTTCCAGCACTGAGGGCTCACCACTCATCTGGATGCATCTCACAGCCTTAACCGGTCTCTTTGGGTATCCATGTTTGTCGGGCCGGCTTGTGCTGGTCAGAACCAACAGTATGTCAGTGGTGGCGTACATGAAGCGACGGGGAGAGACTCAGTCTCTCTCCCTTCTTACCTCAGCTCGCTCCCTATTGCTGAGGAGCAGTGCGCACATGCTCTCTCTTTGGGCGACATGCATGTCTCCGGTTGCTTCAACGGATACCTGTCTTCTATCCAGGTGGTGCCCTCTCTTCCGGATATGGAGGCTTCACCCCTGGGTGGTCTCACAGATATGGGAAATGTTCGGCAGGGCCGACGTAGATGTTTGCGCATCACGAGAAAACGTGCATTGTCATCAGTTTTTATCTGCCCACGTTGGGGAGGGTGCACCTGGATGGCTTGTCATTGATTTTTGTGGCTCCACATTGGAGATTGTATGCCTATTGGGTTGTGCCCTTGCGATGCGGTTCCTAAAGGGTGTGCACACCTCAAACTGGTTTCTAAACCTATTGCGCCAACTTGGAATTTAGCTTTGGTTTTGGATGCTCTGTGTGAGGCCCCCTTTTCAACCACTGGAGTCTGTGGATCTGAAGATCCTCTCCTACAAAACCTCCTTGCTCATGGCTTTGGCCTTGGCTTAACGCGTTGGGGATCTCTGTGCGTTATCCGTACACCCTTCGGGTACTCAGTTCGCCCCTGGCAACTCTAAGGTGATGTTGCATCCTACAGGTCTCGAGCTTTGAGCTATTTCCCTTTTCGCCTACTCCATTTCCTTCTGAGAAGCAAAAGCGGTTACATGCCCTGTGTCCAGTTCGAGCTTTAAGCACGTACATTGAGTGGACCCGGGATATCCGGTTATGTGACCAGTTTTTTGTCTGTTTTACTAATCCATCTGACGGCAGGGACTTCTCTAAGCATCGTCTTTCCCACTGGATTGGGGAGGCTATCTCCCTGACATATAGCAGCAAGGGGCAAGGGTTACCTAGCGGTGTACTCGCCCACTCACCCAGGGGTCTGGCAGCGTCTTTGGCATTATTTAAAGGGTTGACTTTAGGGGATTTTTGTGCTGAAGCGAGAAGGGCATCACCACACACTTTTGTGAAGTTTTGTCGCTTAGATGTCACTGCTCCCAGTGTAGCCCACATTGTGCTTACAGCTGGGACAGGAGAGGGTCATTAGACAGCGCTCTATGTGCGCAATACCCAGACTACCACATCTTGCGGGGTGGAGATCTGGCTGGTCTGCAATGAGCCATTTCAGTTGGTATCCATTGGGGCCGACTTGGGGCAGAATTCCATAGTTGTGTTGTACCGAGAGTACTGAGAGGGAACGTTATGACTATAACTACTGTTCCCTGAACGAGGGAATCGAGCTACATCACCTGTTTGGCCCTGCGCCAACTGGTTCTGGGCTCGTTGAAGAGCGTTACTGAATTGAATAAATGAATCTGAGCCTCAAGGTTATCAGCTTTGGAAGGTGGGTCTTTCAGCGAGGTGCGTATTTCGTTGGCCTTGTCAGGCGTGAATTTGGTTGTTCAATCGAAGTCGCGAGAGTACGACTCCCCCTATAGTTTGGTTGTACCTTGTTTCCCTCCTTCAGGGAACAGTAGTTATAGTCAAAACAGTACATTTCTTTGTCTGTTTGTTTGTTTGCTTACATATATGAGGTTGCCTAACTCAAATGAATGGGGGAAAAAAAATTCTACTTCATATTCATCATCTCCAGCACCACCCCAAAATCAACATATGAGAAAATGACACGTTTCTATGTTTTGTAGTAAAAAATATTATTACTCATAATTGGTCAAAATCACACAATGTACACAGATGATGTCATTGGAAACATTTATCTTCCTCTATCTTTTTACTACAAAACATAGAAACACGCCATTTTCACATAAGTTGATGTTGGGGTTGGTGCTGGTGCTGGAGATGATGAATATGAAGTTTCCCTTTAAGTGTGTTATAAATGTATACTTTGATTTCCAGGTTTCAGGACCTTTTTCTCAATTACTTTTTTATTTTCAAGTTTTTATTGGTTCCTTTCACAATGCAGCAGTCACATCAGTAGCAGTGTAATATCCATACACAAGCCACTCTTAATGACTTGATCATCACTAACCTGATCCTTTAATAACGTCAACATTACTTTGAGAGGGTTTCAAGCACCCACTTGGTTAGAGCCATTGCACTTGGTAGAATGATTTATCCACATCCGACTGGGCAAAAACTGGTGTAGGATAGAATTAGAATACTAAGTGTGAACACTTGCAAATAAAACTCCAAGTTATGCACGTGTTAAGAATATCTCTGACTTTGACATTAAATTAATGGATGTTTATATGATACACCAACACCATGATATTAACTGCCTTATAGCCCACCAACTTATTGTAAAATATTGAACAACTGGGAATAAAGGCTGATAATAAAACCCTAATTCATAGATCTATTTAAGAATAAAACTGAGCTGCATAGTTCAGGATCACAATACAGGGCATGCCCCCACTGAGTTCATAATGTAGGAAATCGCACTTACGTGAGGACAAAGTCACCATTTCAGCCACACAGCAGGATTGGTAGCGTTTTCAATAGGCTCGTCTTGTAAAATATTTCTCCATATAAACAAATGGAATAATGTGGAATGGAGATGCTTTCGCTCTGATAAAATATGCAGATGATGTGACTTTTAGTGGGATGCCTCTGATAGATTTCCTTTAAACAGATTTGTTGACTGTGGACACCAGTTTTGTTTTAAGCTGAACTTCACCAAGATCATAGAGATTTGCCTGGGAGGAGACAGACAGCACATCACACCCACTATCAGACAATCATGGGGCAGAGGATGAAACAATACTTTTTAGTTTTTAAAAGGCTCAACAAAGCCTCTTGAGAACATAGATTTGCACACTATTCTAGATCATTACAGCAACTGAGAGCATCAACTTTAATACGGTTTCCTGGTTGAACAACCTCATCAAAAACATGATGAGGTTGTGAAGGACTATTAACCAACCTAATGAAATAACAGGACAAGACAGAACCAACTCAGGACCACAACAGACTCACAGCAGTCAGCAGACCCTCAGACAAGTTTTGGAGGACCAGTCCCGCCCACCCCACAAATCTTCTGAGTTACAGTACTACCCTCAGGCTGCAGGTTCATGGACACCTTGGCAAGAAAAGCTGCCGCAAGAGACATTTTATCCTCAGTGAAAAACACCTATGGGAAATTAGAGGACAGCTCCACACCCATGAGTTAGTTATCTGAATCTGTGTCATATTGAGGGGCAAGTTATCGAGGTGGCCGTGTAATTATACTGAACAAAAATATAAACACAACATCGAATCAAATCAAACTTTATTTGTCACATTCGCCAAATACAACAAGTGTAGACCTTACCGTGAAAAGCCCTTAACCAAGAGTCCAGTTCAAAAAGAGTGAAGAAAATATTTACCAAATAAACTAAAGTAAAAAAATAATAAAAAGTAACACAATAACATAACAATAACAAGACTATATACAGGGGGTACCGGTACCGAGTCAGTGTGCGAGGGTACAGGTTAGAGATAATTGTACATATAGATAGGGGTGAAGTGACTATACATAGATAATTAACAGCGAGTAGCAGCAGTGTACAAAACAAATGGAGGGGGAGGGGGGTCAAGGTAATAGTCCGGTGGCCATTTGAGTAATTGTTCAGCAGTCTTATGGTTTGGGGGAAGAAGCTGTAAAGGAACCTTTTGGTCCTAGACTTGGCACTCCGGTACCGCTTACCGTGCGGTAGCAGAGAAAACAGTCTATGACTTGGGTGACTGGAGTCTATGACAATTCTATGGGCTTACCTCTGACACCGCCTATTATATACAGTAGGTTCTGGATGTCAGGAAGCTTGGCCCCAGTGATGTACTGGGCCGTACGCATTACCCTCTTTAGCTCCTTACGGTCAGATACCGAGCAGTTGCCATACCAGGCGGTGATGCAACCGGTCAGGATACACTCAATGGTGCACCTGTAGAACTTTTTGAGGATCTGGAGACCCATGCCAAATCTTTTCAGTCTCCTGGGGGGGAAAAAGTTTTGTCGTGCCCTCTTCAAATCAAATCAAATCAAATTTTATTTGTCACATACACATGGTTAGCAGATGTTAATGCGAGTGTAGCGAAATTCTTGTGCTTCTTCACGACAGTCCTGGTGTGTTTGGACCATGATAGATTGTTGGTGATATGGATACCAAGGAACTTGAAACTCTTGGCCCACTCCACTACAGCCCCGCTGATGTTAATGGGGGCATGTTCGCCCCGCCTTTTTCTGTAGTCCACGATCAGCTCCTTTGTCTTGCTCACATTGAGGGAGAGGTTGTTGTCCTGGCACCACAGTGCTAGTTCTCTGACCTCCTCCCTATAGGCTGTCTCATCATTGTCGGTGATCAGGCCTACCACTGTTGTGTCGTCAGCAAACTTAATGATGGTGTTGGAGTCGTGTTTGGCCACGCAGTCGTAGGTGAACAGGGAGTACAGGTGGGGACTAAGTACACACCCCTGAGGGGCCCCAGTGTTGAGGATCAGCGTGGCAGACATGTTGTTGCCTACCCTTACCACCTGGGGGCGGCCTGTCAGGAAGTCCAGGATCCAGTTGCAGAGAGAGGTGTTTAGTCCCAGGGTCCTTAGCTTAGTGATGAGCTTCATGGGCACTATGCTGTTGAACACTGAGCTGTAGTCAATGAACAGCATTCTCAAGTAGGTGTTCCTTTTGTCCAGGTGTGAAAGGGCAGTGTGGAGTGCAATTGAGATTGCATCATCTGTGGATCTATTGGGGTGGTATGTGAATTGGAGTGGGTTTAGGGTATCCAGGAGGGTGCTGTTGATGTGAGCCATGACCAGCCTTTCAATGCACTTCATGGGTACTGATGTGAGTGCTACGGGGCGGTAATCATTTAGGCAGGTTACCTTTGTTTCCTTGGGCACAGGGACTATCAGGTCTGCTTGAAACATGTAGGTATTACAGACTCAGTCAGGGAGAGGTTGAAAATGTCAGTGAAGACACTTGCCAGTTGGTCCGCGCATGCTTTGAGTGCACATCCTGGTAATCTGGGTTTCC
Source organism: Salvelinus namaycush (assembly GCF_016432855.1). Lineage (NCBI taxonomy): Eukaryota > Metazoa > Chordata > Actinopteri > Salmoniformes > Salmonidae > Salvelinus > Salvelinus namaycush. Next base: position 22,406,226 of record NC_052313.1, read on the forward strand.
CTTTGTAGTCCGTAATAGTTTTCAAGCCCTGCCACATCCGACAAGCATCAGAGCCGGTATAGTAGGATTCAATCTTAATCCTGTATTGACGCTTTGCTTGTTTGATGGTTCGTCTGAGGGCATAGTGGGATTTCTTATAGGCGTCTGGATTAGTGTCCCACTCCTTGAAAGCGGCAGCTCTAGCCTTTAGCTTGATGCGGATGTTGCCTGTAATCCATGGCTTCTGGTTGGGATATGTACATACAGTCACTATGGGGACGAGTCTGTGCTGGCAAAACAGTCCTGTAGTGTAGCATCCGCATCATCTGACAACTTCCGTATTGAGCGAGTCACTGGTACTTTCTGCTTTAGTTGTTGCTTGTAAGCAGGAATCAGGAGGATATAATTATGGTCAGATTTGCCAAATGGAGGGCGGGGTAGAGTTTTGTATGCATCTCTGTGTTTGGAGTAAAGGTGGTCTAGAGTTTTTTTTCTCTAGTTGCACATGTGACATGCTGGTAAAAATGTGGTGAAACTGATTTAAGTTTGCCTGCATTAAAATTCCCGGCCACTAGGAGCGCCGCTTCTGGTTGGTTGGTTGAGTGCAGTCTTAGTGCCAGCATCGGTCTGTGGTGGTAAATAGATGGCTACGAATAATATAGATGAGAACTCTCTTTGCAGATAGTGTGGTCTACAGCTTCTCATAAGGTACTCTACCTCAGGTGAGCAATACCTCGAGACTTCTTTAATATTAGACATTGCGCACCAGTTGTTATTGACAAAAAGACACACACTCCCACCCCTCGTCTTACCAGAAGTAGCTTCTCTGCTCTGCCGGTGCTTTGAAAATCCCTCCATCTCTATATTATCCGTGTCGTCGTTCAGCCATAAGATATTACAGTTCTTAATGTCCCGTTGGTAGGATAATCGTAATCGTAGGTCATCAATTTTATTTTCCAATGATTCCATGTTAGCAAATATAATTGATGCAGTGGGAGTTTACTCGCTCGCCTACGGATTCTCAAAGGCAGCCCGATCTGCGTCCTCTTTTCCTCCGTCTTTTCTTCACGCAAATGACGGGGATCTGGGCCTGTTCCCGGGAGAGCAGTATATCTTTCTAGTCGGACTCGTTAAAGGAAAAAGCTTCTTCCAGTTTGTGGTGAGTAATCCCTTTTCTGATGTCGAGAAGTTATTTTTGGTCATAAGAGCCGGTAGCAGCAACATTATGTACAAAATAAGTAAAAAAATAAGTTACAAACAACGCAAAAAACCAAACAAAATAGCAAAATTGATTACAGGCATGTAAAACGTCAGCCATTCTCTTCTGCGCCATCTTAGCATGCAACAATTTCATAGATTTGACTGATTTACAGTTCATATAAGGAAATCAGTCAATTTAAATACATTCAGTAGGCCATAATCTATAGATATCAAATGACTGGGAATACAGATATGCATCGGTTGGTCACAGATACCTTTAAAAAAAGGTGCCTCACAATGGGCCTCAGGATCTCGTCACAGTATCGCTGTATCAAATTGCCATTGATAAAATGCAATTGTGTTCATTGTCTGCCTATACCATGATCCCACCGCCACCATGGGGCACTCTGTTCACAACATTGACATCAGCAAACTGCTCGCCCACATGACGCCATACACGTGGTCTGAGATTGAGGCCGGTTGGACATACTGCCAAATTCTCTAAAACGACGTTGGAGACAGCTTATGTTAGAGAAATTAACATTCAATTCTCTGGCAACAGCTCTGGTAGACATTCCTGCAGTCAGCATGCCAATTGCACGCTCCATCAAAAGTTGAGACATCTGTGGTGTTGTGTTGTGTGACAAAACTGTACATTTTAGTGGCCTTTTTATTGTCCTCAGCACAAGGTACATCTGTGTAATGATCATGCTGTTTAATCAGCTTCTTGATATGCCACACCTGTCAGGGATAGATTATCTTGGCACAGAAGAAATGCTCACTAACAGGGATGTAAACATATTTGTGCGCAAAATTTGAGAGAAATAAGCTTTTTGTGCGTATGGAACATTTCTGGGATCTTTTATTTCAGCTCATGAAACATGGGAACAACCCTTTACATGTTGCATTCGTAGTTTTGTTTAGTGTACTTTGACTAAGTAATGGTCAGCATGTAAGTCACAGCAAATGAGTGTGAGATGCGAAGTGCTAGTGCACTGAGAAAGAAGAAGATCAAGTACCATAAAGGTATTTGTATCACAGCATAGTCAGAGCTTAGCATAGTCATTATCCATTTAGTCTAGCTCATAAAGACAGGCTGCTGAATGAAACCTCCCACTGGGAACAGACGTCAATTTAATGTCTATTCCACGTTGGTTCAACGTCATTTCATTGAAATGACATGGAAACAACGTTGATTCAACCAGTGTGTGCCCGGTGCACTGTGTCAATCCCTGCCGCCTGTAGTATTCTCTCCTCTCTCTTCCTTACAATCAGGAGAACGAGTATGGATGATTGGGCAGATTTTCTTTGTCAACATCAATACAGCTGCTATCCACTTCAATCCACTCTCAATCAACTTTCAACAGTTCTCGCAGGATTGGATTCAGACGTATTTTGATACAATTCAGTGCAATAGCGATTTCAGTCACTATAGTCTATCATTTGGCCCGCTAAACATATACAGTATGTTATAGTTAAAATAATGGGGTCTCATCTATATCTGAGTGTTATTGCTTTTTTTTAAGCTGGCCTTATGGGTTTGACTTTTTCCTGATGGAGGGATTAAGAAGTGTGATTATTTCCTGTGGTGGTTTTAGACTAACGCGCTTGCCTTCCTTGTATGTTTCAAGTCTTCTGTCTAGCCTGTGAAGTAACCACTCTCTGCAAAACCCAGAATTACCCACTACCATTTGCCAAGCTTCTAGCATAAAATGCTAGAATTGGTGGTGGAACAGTTCCAGTGTGGAATAGTTGCACGGTCTCTGTTACAGAGATTGTGCTACAGAAATGAAAACTTGGTCCAGTACCCACTCCTCTGGACACAAACTGTCCTACCATATCCCTAAAATGGCGGTTTTCAAAGTTCTGCTTTCCCCAAAATGACTGTCACATCATCCTAAAAGCTGGTCTAAAAGGCGGGTTATCTTGGTGCAGGAGAGAACAAAGGAAACCCGCCTGTCATTACCAGACCTGTGTACCAGCCTCATAATTAAACCGACTGTGTTTGTTTTGGAAAATGAGGAGGCAGGCAGAGATGAAGGGGGGTAATTTGAGGCAATTAGGCCCAATGTGATCCCATTACAGTGATTTTACAGAAGGAGGAGTCGGGGTGGTGAGAGTGGAGACACAAAGGGCGTCATGCCAATGGCCCTATTCATTCTAAACCAGTAGCTAACCATAGATTTTTCCATGCACAGCGAGAGAAATGCAGTAACATTTCTCTGTTTTTTTTTTCAATCACTGTAGTTGTACTAGTCTGTGTTTTGTATTTGTCTTTCTGAGACAATACAAATGATTTTTTTTCCCATAATGATAATTTTCACCATTTCACAGTATTATTCCAACGTCAAGCTCGATTGAAATTTAAAGGCAATGTTCCCGCGTTTGTCGAGACTGCATTCACGGTAAATGCTAAATATGTCGGGTCAATCGAAAATGCCCTTTACATTTTATTGCAGATCTTCCGCAAACCTCAAAGTTTGGAAATATACACTCGGTGGCCAGTTTATTAGGTAACCTTTCACAAAAATGGTTGCTCCTACAGACAATGGGTCACGTGGCGGTGGGTTGCTATATAAAACAGGCATCGAGCCATTCAGTTACTGTTCGATTGAATGTTAGAATGGGCAAAACGAATGACCTAAGCGACTTTGCGCGTGGTACGATCATCGATGCCAGGCACGCCAGTTCCAGTATCTCAGAAACGGCTGGCCTCCTGGGCTTTACATACACAACAGTACCTAAGGTTTACAGAGAATGGTGCAACAAACCAAAAACATCCAGTCAGCAGCAGTCCTGTGGGTGAAAACAGCTTGTTGATGTAAGGTTGAAAGAGAATGGCAAGATATTTTGCTCTAATGTAAATTGAGAGTGGCTTTCCAAAGGCTAATGAAATACTTCTACTCACTTTTAAATGCTCTAATATGCCTCAAGACTTCTTATTTGTCAGCTAAAGTGAGTGGTGCTATAATAGTGATCAATGACTCTAACCGATAGTGATCAATGACTCTACCCCCAAGGCCTTACTTCCATCTCTATAGTTGGATCAAGGCCAACGATTTTAGATGACAGAGATAGGAAGGCATAGGAAGGCATTTTCCATTACATGTTAGACCATGACTATTATATTTTGGTCATTTCAAACACAGCTGTGTTTATCACAAAACTGAAATGACAGTTGTAGACTTGCTTTACACTATTAGCAAATGTGTTGACCCCAATATAACAATGAAAAGTAGAGCATTTTGTGTATAGCTATTTATTTTTAAAAGAAAGAATCTTGTAAAAGCATACTGTGCATTCTGGAATTCTCTGTGTCCACAGTGACTAAGTTTCAACAAAGTTTACAACTGATTAAAACTTTGAGCTCAGCACAGAACTCAGGCAGTTACCTCATGCCCTTGACTGCTGATGGAGACTACCTCTCAGACAGAAATAAATTAAATCAGAGATGAAGCTCATCTTTGCCAACCCAAAGATGAGCCATCGCTTTCTTGGAATATTCTTCAGTCTAGACAAAAAAGGTATTATCATTCTCAACCTTTCAATAGTTTTATGATGACTTGTCTCGGTATTGTCCAATGTTTCCAATATCAAAAGAGGTATTCATAATTTTTGTTGAAATACATGAAAACACCCATGTAGAATAAGCCAAAAATTATTGAAGATACATTACATTTTCCAAAATCAACATTTATCCAACCAATATATTTTTTATCTATCGTTCTGCTTGCTGAAATGCATTTCCCGTCGATATGGATCCCACAGTGGAGCGCTGCAGGCGTCCCTTCTCCCTCCTCTTTCCTCTCTCCATCAGCCCGTCTGCCTCCCACACTGATGAGAGCTGATTACTCCGTAGGTGAGCTCTTTTAACCTAGAGCTGTTTTCAATAGGAGTGACATCAGTAATGATGATTAGAATCATAAAATGTCAAATGACAGATGCTGCAGATAATGAAAGACAGTCCCAGCTATCAGAGGCACAATGCTGTTCCCTTGAAATCTTCGAATCGTTCCAAAATAAACGCCATTGGCATCCTATAATCTTCTTCTCTTCATGTCCCCCTAACGTGGGACAGTCACTGATAATGGATTGAAAAAGAAGAGAAATTAGGTGTTAGTTGATGTGCCATGTATAGGGAATGACAGGCTGGAACTGCATCTCATGGGAAAGGGAATTGAATTTGTGAATTTGTAGATTGCTCTTTAAGTACCCCCTGGAGAAAGCGTATATACCCTCTGTTAGTACATGTACCAAGGCTTAGGAGCTTAGGAAACACTGATCTAATACTGTGTTTAGCATGCTTTAAAGGCCCAAAGCAGCCGTTTTAATCTCAATATCAAATCGTTTCTGATTAACAATTAAGTACCGTACTGTTACAAAAGAGTAATTTCTCAAGCAGGAATTTTGCTAGTACTGTCTGTGAGTGGTCTGACTGAGGGCCCTAATTGGACAAGCCTAATGGAAGGGAGATGTAACCTGATTTGTCTATGAACTCATAACACCTGGTGATGTTGCCAGGCAAGGCCATTACACCATCCCACCAAAACAGGCAGACATTTTAGGCGGTCTATTCGAACAGCTCTTACACTAAAACGCCATTATCATCATTTTCACAATTTCATAGTATCATTCCAACCTCAAGCTCGATTGAAATTTAAAGGCAATGTTCCTGCGTTTGTGGAGACTGCATTCACGGTAAGCGCTGCATATGTCCAATCGGTAATGACCTTTTACATTTTAACCCGGGTCTTCCATGAACTTCATAGTGTGGAAATATACACTCAGTGGCCAGTTTATTAGGTACACCACCCCGTTCCCAAAAATAGTCGCTCCTACAGATAGTCACGTGGCTTGCTATATAAAGCAGACAGACATCGAGGCATTCAGCTGCTGTTCGACTGAATGTTAGAATGGGCAAAATGAGTGACCTAAGCGACTGTCAGGCGTGCCGCTTCCAGTATCTCAGAAACAGCCGGCCTCCTGGGCTTTTCATGCACAACTAGACACTCTAGGGTTTACGAACAACTCGTCAGTCCTTGTCGCGGATGGGCTATTGCAGCAGACAACCACACCGAGTTCCACTCCTATCAGCTAAAAATCAAGAAGAAGCGACTCCAGTGGGCGCACGATCACCAACACTGGACAATTTAGGAGTGGAAAAACATCACCTGGTCTGACGAATCCCGGTTCCTGTTGCGTCATGCTGATGGCAGAGTCAGCATTCGACGTAAGCAGCATGAATCCATGGCCCCATCCTGCCTGGTGTCAACAGTACAGGCTGGTGTTGGTGGTGTAATGTTTATGGGAATGTTTTCCTGGCACACGTTAGGTCCCTTGATACCAATTGAGCAACGTTTCAACACGGTTCTAGATGGGTGTACCTAATAAACAGGCTACTGAGTGTATATAAAACACAGACAAATCTAGTTTTTGACTTCACTGGGCTTTGAAAGGCAAATGATAACCGTGGAATGTTCTAGGTTTTTGATGGTTGCTTCTATACTTAGCCCCATACACTCCATGCATACTTCAAGGCACTGGAGGCCTTCAGAAGAACGAGCGTTATCTGCGTAGGAGGAGACACGCAGAGGAGTTTGGCTTCTCGTGTTAAGACATGTCACATATCCTCCCCCTGCTGCCCTTGTGTGTCGCTACGGATAAGGACGTGCTAGAGGAATGAATGCTGATGTGCAGCTGACGGCTAGATGGTAGTCCCAGTTCTGATATACAGATTGCAATGTGCTGCATTTTGGAGGATCGTTGTATCCTTTTGAACCTAGTCTTAGTCTTCATTATCTCGGATACATTTTGCAATTTTTTATCAGTCGTTCTTCATCATAAATTAGATACTTAATGTGTTGCATTGTCCGTGTCACAGGTGTACCGTATTTACATGTTTAATTTAACAAGTGATCTCATTGGCTGATTAAAATATAATGTGATTTTGAATTGGGTATTTAAACTTTGAAAACCGTGCCTTACAAAGCAAATGTTGAAAAGGGTACTTTGTGTTCTGCCTCTGCTTCCCGCTGCCTGCTCAATCCCAGACCTGGAACCTGTCACTTATCTACCTTGTGACATCTGCATGAAGATACAGAACCATACATCCAAATGGAAATCAGAGAGCTTAACAGAGTATTAATCACAATTCCAATTCAGCTCTAATGACTTTACAGTAACAGAGAGTAACAGAGTATTAATCACAATTCCAATTCAGCTCTAATGACTTTGCAGTAACAGAGAGTAACAGAGTATTATTCACAATTCCAATTCAGCTCTAATGACTTCACAGCAATTCTGTCTCCATCTGTTTAGGCGGTTTAGCAGGTCATTGCCATTCACTGATTCAAAAACACATTTTTCATCCATACAAAAGGCACTGCTATGAGGAGCATGATGGTTTCCAATTTCGCCATGCAGTCTCACAATTTAATTTCATTAGATTTACTTAGTGAGAACTAATTGTGCATTATATTAACAAAAGTTATCTACACAGATAAATGTAAACGTTCCAAAGGTTACAGTTAAATCTCGTACGTGCGTAAATATTAGTGTATGCTTTACTGTGTCATTTGTGTCAATGTCCATCATTTAAATATATATATAGTTACACATGGAATAAACAAGCGTACAGTAAATAACACAATAGAAAAAAAAGAAAGTCTATATACAGTGTGTGCAAATTGCATGAGGAGGTATGGCAATAAATAGGCCATAGTAGCAAAGTAATTACAATTTAGCAGATTAACACTGGAGTGATAGATGAGCAGATGATGGTGTGTAAGTAGTGATATTGGTGTGCAAAAGAGCAGCAAAGTAAATAAAAACAATATGGGGATGAGGTAGGTAGATTGGGTGGGCTATTTACAGATGGACTATGTACAGCTGCAGCGATCGGTTAGCTGCTCAGATAGCTGATGTTTAAAGTTATTGAGGGAAATGTAAGTCTCCAGCTTCAGCGATTTTTGCAATTCGTTCCAGTCACTGGCAACAGAGAACTGGAAGGAAAGGCGGCCAAAGGAGGTGTTGGCTTTGGGGATGACCAGTGAGATATACCTGCTGGAGCGCGTGCTACGGGTGGGTGTTGTTATCGTGACCAGTGAGCTGAGATAAGGCGGAGCTTTACCTAGCATAGACTTGTAGATGACCTGGAGCCAGTGGGTCTGGCGACGAATATGTAGCGAGGGCCAGCCGACTAGAGCACACAGGTCGCAGTGGTGGGTGGTATAAGGCGCTTTGGTAACAAAACGGATGGCACTGTGATAGTGCGGTTATGATATTGTTTAGTACCTTGAGCGTGGCTGAGGTGCACCCGTGACCAGCTCGGAAACCGGATTGCACAGCGGAGAAGGTACGGTGGGATTCGAAATGGTCAGTGTGGCGCTGACTTGTACTGTGTCTAAAGGGAGATGCAGGTGTCAGACCTTTCCCACTGAGCACAGACATCAATCCAACCTTTATTCCACATTGGTTCAACGTAATTTCATTGAAACGACGTGTAAACAACGTTGATTCAACCAGTGTGTGCCCAGTGGGTTGTTTGGCTCTGTCTCTCTCTCTCTCTCTCTTTAGCCTCCTCTCATCGATCGCACACGTCATCTCTCCCACAGTCTTTCTTTGTCCCTAACTCTTGACATGAGAAGAAAATAGTTTATCATGGAGAAAGTCAACCTGAGATACTCCTGCGTCATCAAAGCCATCAAAGGCAATTTCCCCGACCATGCACCTTTGTTCTTTCATCTCACTTCATTCATTTTTTAAATAAAGAGATTCGTGACTGGATTAGGGCGGCATTTAAGATTGCCACCCGGCGCCACACTGGCGTGGAGTGTGTCTTCCTCGTGTTCCCTGTTTCTCCATGAATATGTAACAGCCTCCTCTTTATCCTCCTCCTCCCGCACCATTACAGAAAATCCAATTATGTCAATTTCACCTACTGTGAAGATGGGAATAATCCCAACGATAATCACCTCACACAAAGGAGTGGGTTGATCACCACCAGTAGAGAAGGGCGCTTTTGAAATGCTGAAGTCATGATTTTTTTTCTTTAGATCATTATCATTGTATCTGAGTTTATGTTACAGCTGTTATGCAGACCTACATAGGTTACATAGGTTAAATACATGAGAAATTATGTATTTCAAAATACAATTTGCAAATAAAATTTGTCAACACCATTACTTGACAGTTCAAGCATTTGCAAAAACCAGAGGTGCTTGATTTTGTCTTCTTCTGTTGAAGTAATGTCCTCAAAAGTAGCAATCGGGTCTGATATTCTTACATGTATACCGTGTTAGTCACATGTTATTGACTAAGTTCTAAAATAGTTTTTCAATCTTTCTGTCTGACACTAGCACGTGCATGTAGTAATATTGTGTTGTCAGGACAAAGATGAAATTAAATGACAAGTTGCTGTGTACAATCTTGAATATTAAACTTGGAGAATATACGAAGATGATGCCTCCTCCTATATCGGTCCAAAACCAATATTACCTACAAGTGCCTTCAGAAAGTATTAACAGCCTGAATTGAAAATGGATTCAATTCAGATTTTGTGTCACTGGCCTACACACAATACCTTATAATTTCAAAGTGGAATTATATTTTCAGATATTTTTAATCAAATTAATAAAAAATGAAAAGCTGAAATGTCTTGTCAATAAGTATTCAACCCCTTTGTTATGGCAGGCCTAAATTAGTTCAGGAGTAAAAATGTGATTAACAAGTCACATAATAAGTTGCATGGACTCACTCTGTGTGCATTAATAGTGTTTAACATGATTTCTAATGATTTTTCTACCTCACCTCTGTACCCCACACATACAATTATCTGTAAGGTCTCTCAGTCGAGCAGTGAATTTCAAACACAGATTCAACCACAAAGACCAGTGAGGTTTTCCAATGCCTCGCAAAGAAGGGCACCTATTTGTAGACTGTAAAAAAAAAAAGCAGACATTGAATATCCCTTGGAGTATGTTGAAGTTATTAATAACATTTTGTATGGTATATCATCAATACACCCAGTCACTGGGCCTCCCGGGTGGCGCAGTGGTCTAGGGCACTGCATCGCAGTGCTAGCTGCGCCACCAGAGTCTCTGGGTTCGCGCCCAGGCTCTGTCGCAGCCGGCCGCGACCGGGAGGTCCGTGGGGCGACGCACAATTGGCATAGCGTCGTCCGGGTTAGGGAGGGTTTGGCCGGTAGGGATATCCTTGTCTCATCGCGCTCCAGCGACTCCTGTGGTGGGCCGGGCGCAGTGCGCGCTAACCAAGGGGGCCAGGTACACGGTGTTTCCTCCGACACATTGGTGCGGCTGGCTTCCGGGTTGGAGGCGCGCTGTGTTAAGAAGCAGTGCGGCTTGGTTGGGTTGTGCTTCGGAGGACACATGGCTTTCGACCTTCGTCTCTCCCGAGCCCGTACGGGAGTTGTAGCGATGAGACAAGATAGTAATTACTAGCGATTGGATACCACGAAAATTGGGGAGAAAATGGGATAAAACATTTAAAAAAATAAAATTAAAAAAATACACCCAGTCACTACAAAGATACAGGTGTACTTCCTAATTTAGTTGCTGGAGAGGAAGGAAACCACTCAGGGATTTCCCCATGAGGCCATTGGTGACTTTTAAACCATTACAGAGTGCATTGGTTGTGATAGGATAAAAGTGAAGATTGATCAACAACATTGTAGTTACTCTACAATACTAACATAATTGACAGAGTAAAAAGAAGGAAGCATGTACAGAATAAAAAGTACTTCACTTTTTGTCCTGAATACAAAGTGTTATGTTTGGGGACTATATTTTCAAGCATAGTGGTGGCTGCATGGGTATGTTATGGGTATGGTTGTAATTTTGAAGGAGTGCAGAGATTTTCAGGATAAAATAGAAACGGAATGGAGCTAAGTACAGGCAGAATCCTGGAGGAAAATCTGGTTCAGTGTGCTTTCCACCAGACACTGGGAGATGAATTCACCTTTCAGCAGGACAATAACCCAAAACCCAAGGACAAATCTACATTTGAGTTGCTTACCAAGAAGAGAGTGAATGTTCCTGAGTGGCCGAGTTACAGTTTTGACTTAAATCTGCTTGAGAATCTATAGCAAGTCTTCCAAATTGCTGTCTAGTCATGATCAACAACCAATTTTATAGAGCTTGAACATTTTTGCAAAGAATAATGGGGAAATGTTTCACAATCCAGGTGTGGAAAGCTCTTAGAGACCCAGAAAGACTTGCAGCTGGAATCGCTGCCAAAGGTGATTTTAACATGTATTGACTCAGGAGGTTGAATACTTATCTAATCAAGATATATTAGTGTTTTATTTTGACATTACAGAGTATATTGTGTAGAGCGTTGACAAAAATATGACAAATTAAACACAGCAAAATGTGTAAAAAGTCAAGGGGTGTGAATACTTTCTGAAAGCACTGTATACTACATTATTGTATGTTGGACATTTCTTCCATGCCATTCTCAAATTGAAAATGAGAGTGCATACATGAACACTGAAACATTTTATTCTGTGTGCATCAAAGTATGGATAGGAACAAACGATGGTAAACTAACGGCAGTGGAGGTTTACAGAAAGTTTGTGCATGTAATTCTTTGCATGACATTTGCAGACAGCCGTGAGAATGTGGGACAGAGACACAGTTTGTTTGTGGAAGGTCAAGGGAAACTATAACAGGGAGAATGAACAGACTCTTCTATCTCGGTATAGTGAAATGGTCTGCAGGGTGGCAGCGTGCACTCTTCATTTCCAGGCCCAAGGGCCTCTTCAGGAGATGAACTCATTATCATTCACAGTCAGAGACCAGCCCTGTCACACCTTGTCTCCTTGAGTAGCACTTTGTCTCGATGCAAGTGTAGATGGTGGACACGCTCGCACACACATACATGTACACACACTCTTACACACACATTTCTGAAGTAAATGAAGTAGACGTTCACATCAACTGACACATTCTAGATTTAGGCATGCATTTCAGATAATTCTTAACACTAAACAGGTGACTTTAATTGACTTCCACAGTAAATAAAAGGTGACCAAAATATGAAATAATATGTTATACAATTTGCCACCATTTTTTGGGGTGTTTTCACCTCTTGGTCTTTTGCTTTTGTTGTCGTTACAATGGGTTTTTACAATAAGTCACAGGCTATATGCTACATAACATCAACCAGTTCCCGAGCCTGTCATTGTGTAACCTGTCAAATACATCCCCTTAGCAAGCTAATCCTCTGCTAACACAGATAACAAAGTTCCAATTAAGCATGTCCTCACAAGTCTAAGCTATAGAAAAAATTAATTAACATTGAGCCAATAAACTGAACTATGCTAATTGAATTTGCAAACACAGTGATTAATTAAAAGAAAATAATGTCTTTAACGGCTTACATTTTAGAGGACCCTGTGTGGTTTTCTACTTAATAAGGGCATGCTAGGATAATTAACTAAAGATTTGAAGTACGCCTTGTCAGAAATCACATCAAAATAGGGGAAGGAATTTGAACTGCCAATGGGTTTTGTCAGGTGCATAATTGTTCATTTGAGACACACTGGGGTCTGTCAACATTTGCATGAGAACAGACTTTCTGCTGCTATACAGTCATATAAAATGACAGAACAGTAGTCCCTTTTACTCAATACATTACAAACAAACCATACACCAGTTGAACACAAAAATCCTGGACATTTGTCAAAAAGAACCATAATATTGTAGCATATAAGTAATATCATGAGGCATTCACTAGAGAGAACAGAGATCTTATAGCCGACCGTTCATTCTAATGACAGAGACATAACCACAAAAAGGCCCGCGAAATGATCAAAACAACCTCCTAAACTCTAAATTCATTTTGTTATCACACTGGTTTATGGCAATACTCCAACAACTAACCGATCTACTAGCGCTGGATAAATGGGTGTGTTTAACGGTGCGGACCATGGGTGTTATGTTTTTGTCCTCAAGGTAAATTCGAATGAAATTGATGGTGTATTTTTCTTGCTTGTTGATGTGTATCGCTGGAGTTAGGTAAAGGTCTGTCGTTGTATAAAGATTTATTACACAATATTGTTCTATGTCTATATACACTTTCATTTTTTAATGGGGCAATCTGCTACATCCATTTGGTTAAATGAATGATACGGTATACACTGACTGATTATTGAAGAACATAACTTGTAAATGCCTTATGAGCTTAGTTCAACTGTCATACCTCATCAGGACCCAAATACGCCCTTGTTTTATTCCTTTGTTTGTAAACAACACAATTATAAACAAACACTGTATAGCCTCAAAACATCGATAAAGCAATTTTTTTGTTGTTGTGTATATCATGGATGGTCAGTCCTTGCATCCATAGCTTCATCTATGAATTTGAGAGTGGTTGACTGTGGTTACATTTCTCCATCCATTTACCAGAACAGCGGATGGGTGCTCACTCTGCTATTGTTGGAACTGCAGATTTCCCCTTTAAGACTGCTTTTAACTTATGCCATTCTTGAATATCTCACACTGGCTTCTGCAATTTGGGATACAGCCCATGTGGTAGAAATTGAGTAATGACACACAAATGTTCAGGTTTTACTATGTCATCCCTACTGCTCTGTAATCTCCAAATCTCACTGCTCCTTTTCATTAAAAGTAATGGAATCATTTCAGTCACCAATGATAGGTTTGTGGGGTTTTTTCTTTCGAGCAGCATGCTGAATTTGTTCTTAGCCAATAGCAGGATGTGAACGTTACCTTGCAAAACCTCCCCTCGCTCAGCTGGTTATTGTGCAGTGAAATCGCTACCGAGTTACCTGTAACTACCCAACAGCATTTTAAGGTATTTTCTAAAGAGGAGCAGTTGTCATTCTGTCTGGTCTTCAGTGCTATTGCTCTTTGAATACAGGACACATGGTTAGCCTACGGAGAATTCCGGCTCTGTGCAATATGGCTATTTTTGCCTTTGACAAGTGTAGCTAGCTAGGGCATATGTGGAGAAGTTATTACTCATCAATTCAAGCACACCAACTTTGATCCTCTTGAGCAGATAGAAGTGACTGCAATGGAGTTTGAGGAGGCCACAGGGTGTTACATGTTAAAATATAAAAGCACAAAGGCTTGATTTGCATTTGTCTCTGTCTTACTCTTTTGGTCTTTTTAATTCTCCTTATACACCTATTGTATTTTATTACACTGTCTTCCTCTCCTATTTTCCTAACTTCTTTGTAGTTGTTTGGTAGGTACTGTAGGTGAGAAAGCTAGCTAACTATAGGGTACCAGTAGCCAAGAACTAGCTACAATTGTAGTTGATATTAGCTACCAATATCAAGTTCTCATATGCGAGCAAGCTATACCTAGCCACAAACTCGCTATATATACTTTCCAACTACATATTCACTATCTTAGCTAACATCAATATTTCACAGGAGATAAGTGAGGACACTAGCTTTCTGAGTTAATTGTTTCTTTTCTTTTCGTGAGGGAGGGAGGTCATATTCCTCCACGGTTCTGCAGCTCTGGGCATGACACTGGAGCATGGAGTGCTTTCGTATTTCCGTCTGTTTGACATATTTGAGCAGATGGCTGGGTAATTATTCAGGTTGTGGGTGAGACACTCAGACACGACGACCCTGGAGGGCCAGTGGTCAAAACAACAGTGACGACAACAGACCGAGCACGACCGCATTAAGGTACCATAGAAGACGAAAGGTCTGTCTGGATGTGGTCTAACCTATTGACGATATTGGGTCCCTAAGCTATTGACATCAATGGGGCCCGTAGGAGCAGTCCTGATAGGACCCAAGAGGTCTCACCTCTACACCCTTGTCGTGGCAAGTTATTCTCACCCTGTCACCCCCCCACCTACACACACAAACACACACCAGGTGTCTGAATTTGCCCCACTGCCCTGGAGGTACACTGATAGAGGTTGACAGGTCGAAACAAACACCTGACACTCAGATATCCTTATGTGTAATGCATTGCTACCAGGACCAAAGCCTCCCTCCAGCACCCATGTGAGGTTAATAAGGGACTAGTTACACTGTAGTTACTAATATAGCGTACGCAACTTGGAACACATCTTTCAAGTAAATGTAAATTCAGTAGTAGTAGTATTACCCTGTAGTAGGTTAACCTGCGCTAGTACCAACATACAGTTGAAGTTGGAAGTTTACATACACTTAGGTTGGAGTCATTAAAACTCGTTTTTCAACCACTCCACAAATTTCTTGTTAACAAACTATAGTTTTGGCTAGTCGGTTGGGACATCTACTTTGTGCAGGACACAAGTAATTTTTCCAACAATTGTTTACAGACAGATTTTTTCACTTATAATTCACTGTATCACAATTCCAGTGGGTCAGAAGTTTACATATACTAAGTTGACTGTGCCTTTAAACTGCTTGGAAAATTCCAGAAAATTATTTCTTGGCTTTAGAAGCTTCTGATAGGCTAATTGACATCATTTGAGTCAATTGGAGGTGTACCTGTGGATGTATTTCAAGGCCTACCTTCAAACCCAGTGCCTCTTTGCTTGACATCATGGGAAAATCTAAAGAAATCAACCAAGACCTCAGAAAAAAAATTGTAGACCTCCACAAGTCTAGTTCATCCTTGGGAGCAATTTCCAAATGCCTGAAGGTACCACATTCAGCTGTACAAACAATAGTACGCAAGTATAAACACCATGGGACCACACAACCATCATACCGCTCAGGAAGGAGACACGTTCTGTCTCCTAGAGATGAATGTACTTTGGTGCGACAAGTGCAAATCAATCCTAGAACAACAGCAAAGGACCTTGTGAAGATGCTGGAGGAAACAGGTACAAAAGTATCTATATCCACAGTAAAACGAGTCCTGTATCGACATAACCTGAAAGGCCGCTCAGCAAGGAAGAAGCCACTGCTCCAAAACCGCCATAAAAAAAGCCAGACTACGGTTTGCAACTGCACATGGGGACAAAGATCGTACTTTTTGGAGAAATGTCCAATGGTCTGATGAAACAAAAATAGAACTGTTTGGCCATAATGACCATCGCTATGTTTGGAGGAAAAAGGGGGACGCTTGTGAGCCGAAGAACACCATCCCAACTGTGAAGCACGGGGGTGGCAGCATCATGTTGTGGGGGTGCTTTGATGCAGGAGGCACTGGTGCACTTCACAAAATAGATGGCATCATGAGGAGGGGAAATTATGTGGATATATTGAAGCAACATCTCAAGACATCAGTCAGAAAGTTAAAGCTTGGTCACAAATGGGTCTTCCAAATGGACAATGACCCCAAGCATACTTCCAAAGTTGTGGCAAAATGGCTTAAGGACAACAAAGTCAAGGTATTGGAGTGGCCATCACAAAGCCCTGACCTCAATCCTATAGAAAATGTGTGGGCAGAACTGAAAAAGCGTGTGCGAGCAAGTAGGCCTACAAACTTGAATCAGTTACACCAGCTCTGTCAGGAGGAATGGGCCAGAATTCACCCAACTTATTGTGGGATGCTTTTGGAAGGCTACCCAAAACGTTTGACCCAAGTTAAACAATTTAAAGGCAATGCTACCAAATACTAATTGAGTGTATGTAAACTTCTGACCCACTGGGAATGTGATGAAAGAAATGAAAGCTGAAATAAATCATTCTCTCTACTATTATTCTGACATTTCAAATTGTTAAAATAAAGTGGTGCGGGGCCTCCCGGGTGGCGCAGTGGTCTAGGGCACTGCATCGCAGTGCTAGCTGCGCCACCAGAGTCTCTGGGTTCGCGCCCAGGCTCTGTCGCAGCCGGCCGCGACCGGGAGGTCCGTGGGGCGACGCACAATTGGCATAGCGTCGTCCGGGTTAGGGAGGGTTTGGCCGGTAGGGATATCCTTGTCTCATCGCGCTCCAGCGACTCCTGTGGCGGGCCGGGCGCAGTGCGCGCTAACCAAGGGGGCCAGGTACACGGTGTTTCCTCCGACACATTGGTGCGGCTGGCTTCCGGGTTGGAGGCGCGCTGTGTTAAGAAGCAGTGCGGCTTGGTTGGGTTGTGCTTCGGAGGACGCATGGCTTTCGACCTTCGTCTCTCCCGAGCCCGTACGGGAGTTGTAGCGATGAGACAAGATAGTAATTACTAGCGATTGGATACCACGAAAATTGGGGAGAAAATGGGATAAAAAAATAAAAAAATAAAAATAAAATAAATAAATAAATAAAGTGGTGATCCTAACTGACCTAAGACCGGGAATTTTTACTAAGATTAAATGTCAGGAATTGTGAAAAACAGAGTTTAAATGTATTTGGCTAAGATGTATGTAAACTTCCGACTTCAACTGTATATATGTACCTATTTGGCTAACTAAGCTAACTAGCTTTGGTTAAAAATCATGATGTCAGGGTGGCTGGGATAGACCAATCACCACACCCACTGGGAAAATATAAATTTACAGTGCCGTGACCCTGCTTAATGAACACTGCCAGAAATTGAAAATGAAATGACTACCATTGAATAACTGGTTCTCATTTTTGTTTGCTCTACTACGCAACATTTCGAACATAATGTGTCCTTACTTCTGAGGTAACCAGTTACAGAACATTAATGTTTTTTAGGGACAGGAAAATAGGTTATTCTGTTTGTTATGCTGCCAATCAGCTGCTAACTGCAGGTTGGTCCATTCAACCTTGGGTGGAAACGACACACTTTATTCTTCTGTATGGTAGGTCGAGCAATTTGAACAAGCAATCATTTTTCTTTGCGTATACGGTAATTTTCAGTCAATAATGTGGTCCTGTTTATACAACAAAAAAATTATAGATGGGAAGGGTTTGCACTTTTGGGATTATCCCATTGGCTCCATTGTGCCAGGCTGGGCTCAGTCAAGTGCATCTAGAGTATTTGAAGAAAAACAAATACTATTTGAACCCAGGTATGGGCACCTTACATAGGCAGCAGTCCAAAAATAGGCAACCTGCAAGATGCAAAAAAGAAATAATATACTTGTTTTGTTTACTTTTTTTTATAATAGCACAATCAAGTCATTGTTATGCAGTTACATGTGGCTAGCCAAAATAAACAACACAATTCATTTCACATTTGCTGTAAAATTAATGAAGTTCAGGTTGTCAACACAATGTGCTGCAGTAATGAAAGTAAATTCATCATCCATTTAGTCAACTTTCACAGACAGAATGGCAACATATCAGCTTCATCAGTTGCTCTGTTCAGAGAAATGTTCATAATTGGACCAGAGTCAGTTATTTAGATAGGCCTGTATGTAGGAGGGAAACATCTGTTGGCTATGTTCCTATTAAATAAACCTGCAGAGACAAGACATACAAACACACATACACACACGCACGCACACACACACATTCATTCCCTTACTCCCCCATCTATAATAATACACAAAAAACCATTTAGAGAGATAATCCTCAAAGCGACTGTCATAGATAAATACATCGGAATACAAATTAAACACCATAATAGCAACTTGTGTCTTTGGAAACTATCGATAAGGGGTCTGCATAGTAGTCTACCATTGCTTTGACAGCTGGTGAAATGAAAGATACACTTGGTTTAATGAAATTATCTGTACAAGGGATATAGGTGTTGGCTGGCGATGCTTGTTGAGAGGAACCCGCTGTGTTTAATACACTGAATATGTTTCTTGTACCTCACACTGAAACTACTACTGATGTCCGCAAACTGCAGTTGAAAGCAGTGTGAGGTCTAAACACAGAGCTTCATGTGCTATAATTCACACTTGGGCAATAGCTTTGACAAGTAAATCTGTCACATTAATCAATAACAGCAACAATACATGAAGGGTGCTGACTTGTGAGAATAGATCCACTTGCTGCTTGTTTGTCGTTGCCAGCTAGGGGATAGAGAGAGGCATGTAAAAAAACAAAACAATTTGCATAGATCTATTGCCTCAAGCACTGCTAAACAACACAGTGAGTTAGTTGCCAGGCAACATGAAGACATTTTGGCATGCATTATTCCATGGTGTCTGTCTGGTCTGCTCAGTGGGCTATGGTGGGTCGGGTGCTATTGTGGTAGTACGGTTCAGTCTCTGTCTCTCCCTTTTCTCTCGCTCCTTGTTTACTGAAAAGTCATGTTTAATTCATCTCTTGACAGACTTGGTCTTCACGTTGGTAATGGCCTTGTGTGTGTGTTGGGCCAAGCTGGTGCGTGAGTTGTAACAGAGGTCACAACTGCTTTGGTAAAGGGTGTTTTG